>NW_013953060.1:169251-170739 GCF_001266775.1 Austrofundulus limnaeus
ATTACAGACAATACTGTAAATGTAAACCAAAAATAAAATCTATCATGGAATAAAAAATTAAGAAAATAAAAGTAAAATCTATTAGAGTATAAGAAATATTGATAATCTGTCTCTTCTGTCTTGGACCTCCTCTATTCATTCTGGTAAACAATATAAATGTTTCCTTTAAATGCCTACAGACTGATCGCCAAGTGAAGATTTTTGAGTAGCAGTCTCAAACAGGTGCTTCAATGGTTTCAGACTGAGTGAGGCAGCTTGTAATAGTCAGAAACAGGTGATTTCTGTTTGGTCACCAGAGCTAAAACAACAATGTTTGGACTGCTTGAATGACATCTGTGTTGACCGAGTTTCAAAACAGAGAAGAAAATGTGTTGATCCAATGAGAAAGTGTTAACACAGAGGTGACTTCTGCTCTGATGAGAGAGTGATGATGAAAACTGAGTGCATCCCAGTAAATTTAAGCAACAAAGAAACATTGTAAATGAATTTTATTTCATTCATCAGCTGCCTACTTCTGAACACTTCTATATTACTCCTTTCCACCAGACAGCAGCTGAAAATGAAGCAGTTCCAGAAAGATGAATGTGTATCACTGCAGGCAGCTCTGCTCTGCTCCACACCAGGAGCACACATACACATGAAAACACTGAACAATAACAGAAAAAGCTCCAATATACATGGCATAAAGTGTGTGTGTTTGTGGGTTTGTTTCTGGTGATATTTGGGGACAATTTTAAGACAAAAATCCTACCTTTGAGGACAAGTGGTGCATTTAGGGACAAAAGTTGAGTCCCCGTTTGGTTTAAATGCCATTGGTGGGTTGGGGGTTGGGTTTAGGACCAAGGTGTGAATTGAGTTTAGGTTAGTTTTAGGGTCAAGTAGGTGTTGGAAACACCTCAAAACAAGCTAAGACTGAAAAAAAATACATTAGCGATTGGTTAAAAAAAACCCAAAGAACAAGCTAAACCTTAAAAAAAACATAACCGATTGGTGAAAAATACCCAAAAACAGGCTAAAACTAAAAGGTATAAAAACATAACCGATTGGTTGAAAACCATTCAAAACCACCAAAAACCATTTTAAAGTTGGTTGTAGGGCCAAAACACACACAAAGCTGTCAAAAACCACTAAAAACCATGTGAAAGGGGCTGATGGAGGCTGAAAACACCTTGAAACCACTCAAAACCATCAAAAAGCATGTAAAATGGGCCTAGGAGGACTTAAAGAACCCTAAACTTGTAATTCAAAATGGCCGACATGTCATTTTGTGTCTTGAGACATCTTGGTGTCATGAGCAATAGGTACCTGTGAGGTTAGCCTTAGGGTTTGTGGTCAGGGTTAGGATATAAAATTACCAAAAAATGAATGGAAGTCAATGGATGGGCTCCACAAAGATATAAAAAACAAGTTTGTGTGTGTGCGTGTGTGTGTGTGTGTGTGTGTGTGTGTGTGTGTGTGTGTGTGTGTGTGTGTGTGTGTGTGTTTGTG
>NW_013953060.1:171105-173713 GCF_001266775.1 Austrofundulus limnaeus
ACCTTTCGCTTTTGATCAGTCAGGTAGAACACAAGTGTGTGTGTGTGTGTGTGTGTGTGTGTGTGTGTGTGTGTGTGTGTGTGTGTGTGTGTGTGTGTTCAGCGCTCAGTAGATCGGGCTGCCGACTGAATGAGCTCATTAGTGGTGGCAGAGTAACACATGGCCTGGGGCACACACACACACTTTCCCTCTCTAACCCCCACTGCTCTCTCTCTCACACACACACACACACACACACACACACACACACACACTCCAGACAAGCATACTAATGCAGTGTGTGTATGCATATATACACAGTATATGTGTGTGTTCTGGTGCACATGTACTAAATGCTCCAGTAAATCCAGACAGAGGCTGCACTCGTCTGTTTACTCGTCTTCAGTGTTGTTGTGACTCTCTGATAATGATTTAATGGGCCACGTGCTCTCTGAAAACATTAAGTGTTAACAAGAAGACAATCAGCAGGAGCCCACACAGCGCCACACAGCGCCGAACGTTTCAGCAGAAAAAAAACCAACAATTCTCATGAATCCTGATAGGTTTCATCGCCAGCAGAGACTCTGTTATTGATGACGGTGTTTCTCAGATTGTCTGATGCCATCTGGATCCACATCTAGATTTGACATTAGAGCCAGCAGGGGACACATCAACACTCTCAGTCCTCACAGAACTGCAGTTTGAAAATCCAGCTCCTTCTAACGAACAGTCGAGGTTTAAACAGCTCAGAAATATAAAACAAGCATCTGCTACTGGTACCACAAGACAAAATGTTAGCTACTACTACCACACCAAACATATCTATATATCTAGCATATATCTATGTTTGTGTTTGCTAAGGTAGCCCCTCACTGGGCTTGTACTGCTGCTGTCACAGTTTGTCAGGGGTGGTTCCAGGACCTGACGTTTGGGGGGGCTTGGCCCCCAAAAGATTTACTAAATCTAAAATGAAATGGTTTTTTCAGCTAAACCAGTTAACTTTATATTGAATTAGAAACAGAATCTCAGAAACCTTCATCATGCCTGCAAACATCAGGGGTGTCAAACCCATTTTCACTGAGGGCCACAGGAGAGTTATGGTGGCCCTCGAAGGGCCAGTTGTAGTTAACTTTGACGTTTCATGTTTAACTTTGACTAAACAGAGTTTTAACACGTCCTCTTTAAACACTGATAAGAACTAAGTGTATGACTGACCAAATCTGTAATAAATACAGAAATGCTATTAAACGTAAAACAAAAAAGTTTCACTCATTGATGAGTTTCTAGTGAGTAGCTGCATTATGGCAGATTTAGTTTATGTTTGATGATGACTTTAAAACAGCTTATTTTCAGACATTTTGTGCAATCCACCTAAATTGCTCAGTTACTTCAAGCCAACGGCTCAGGGACAGGAATTTTTTTAATATATTTTTATTTCATTTATTTTTATTAAATCAATTTTGTTGCATTTAACCATAAATTTAAAGTTTAACATTGATATAAGAAACAAATTTCATGTTAAGTAAAAAGAAAAAAAAAACAGTGGGGTGGCGGGTCACACGGGAGTCACCCGCGGGCCTTGTGTTTGACATGTGACCTACACCAATGACAGACACATCATGCTAACAAGTAGCTGTGGAGTGAAGCAGTTATGGGGGGGGGGGGATTCCACTGCATTTTCCAGCCATTTTATGTACATTTTAGTAAATTTACAGGATTAATAAAACACCTAAATAACATGAACTTGTATCTTAAAATCACTTCCAGGGGTGGGCACAGCTAAACAAAAAGTTAGCAGCTAATCTGCTGAAGAAGATGTGTTAGCTATGTAAACACTAAACTGCTAAACAGATTTTAAAAAATGAGAGGAAGCTAACGCTAACTAGTTGAAGACTGGTGAGACTGACGCAAACCTGCTGTTAGATTTCTTTAATTGTAATTTTTTACTTTAAGTTTAATTTGAAGGTGGGCGGGATCATCTGTGGCGAATAGGCCAATCCCAACCAGTTATAGCTCTGTTATACTTCCAGTTTATCCTTTCAGAATAAAAGCTTTTTAAATTGAGTTTGTATTTTTATAAATACTACTTAATCAAAGAACAAAGAGCAAATACTTTCTCTACCATCTTTTATACGTAGTTAATTTTGTACTTGTTTAAATTTTGTAAATGTTTTTTTAGGTTCTTAATTTGAAGTTTAGCAGCTAAAGATGCTACATGCTGCTGACACGTCCAGCACTGCTTGTAGGAGGGGATAGTTTTATTTAATTACAGGATAAATGACATACAAATAAGGTTTTACATTTGCAAATTTTTTCTGGACTTATAGTTAGTGGAATCAAATTCAGCAGAAGTTAATCAGTCTGCTAATGGTTTCCAAAGATAGCAAAAGAGCTAATACGTTAAATTAAAAGCTAGTTCCGCCATTAGCATATTAGTGGAACTGTGCCCACCACTGGAAACTGCTTTAACTTTATTTTTTTACACACTGAGCATCATGAGGTAGTCCTGACTGCATCATATATTACTTTTATCATGAACCATCCTCTGCACCGTACACTGAAAAAAATGATTTTTGGGTGTAGTAACATTTATTTAATTATTCTTTAAAATTTTACAAAAAAAATAAAT
>NW_013953060.1:174428-177090 GCF_001266775.1 Austrofundulus limnaeus
AATTCATGTAATATTTACTCATCATTATCCAGTAAAAGTTATTAAGAATATAGTTAAAGATTTATGATTAAATCAGGTAAATTTTACTTAATTAATCTTAATGTTTTGCCTGTTGAAATAAAGGTTAAATAAAATAAATTAATTTGATCAAGTACATGTTACAAGCTTTAATTGAGCAAGTTAAGTAAAATTTACCTGATTTATTCACAAACCTTTAACTATATTCTTAATAACTTTTACTAGATAATAATGAGTAAATATTACATGAATTTGTCGCACTTTAATTTAATTAACAAATGTTAGTGCAAATCGTTTCCAGGATTTTCTCAAGTAAATATTACAGGTTATTTTTTACAGTGTATAATACCTCATGTAGGAACAAAACAGAACAAGTTACCTTCATAAACCTGAGGAACCAGATTATTCTACAGATTAAATCAACTAAAACCAGATAAAAATAATCTTTATATAACGTGCTGAGTGCAGCTTCAGCCTGCTGCAGCTTTCGTAAAAACACCAAGATGAGTCAAATACGTCTGAACAAGATTTTCAAAAACAAATGGCTTTAAAAAAAAATCCAAAGATTCCTGCAGATCTGACCACAAGCATGAGTTTATGGGCAGCAAGCATTTAATGTTCAGGAAGGATTTCATCCTGAGCCACTCTGACACACATCACAAACAATTACTCTCCAGCATGAATAAAATGTGACGTCTGTCTTACCTCAGAGCCGAGCCTCTGGATTTGTTCTTGTCAGACACCTGTCAGAAGAAAAACACAAACACGAGAGGGAAATCCACACGTCAGTAATCCACTCATTAATCAGATCCGATTTAGTTGGATGAAACTCTAACAGAGTACAGATTTAATGGGATTAACAGCAGAAGCATAATCTGATGATTGTATGAAAACAGCAGCAGGATTTATCCTGATAAACATCAGTGATATGATCAGATTATAGAAAAATACAACCTGAAAAAAGCAAATATATTTCCTGAGTTAAAATCTCCAATTATGGTTTAATTATAAAATGAAAAACAGTCAAAACTTTGTGCTGTTGTTGCTCTCAGAACACTGACAAACTTGAACCACAGAAACAACATTTTTACACCACGAAAGATTAATTATTTAAACTTAAGAAAAAGATAAATTGTTATAACATAGACTGTCTACTTGATTCTGCTGAGTAGGAACATAAAAAGAAATATTTTCCATAGTGAGGTTTATATTTTTTATCTCAGTTGTTGGAGGATCCACCTGGACTGTAAATACAGCTTATTTTATACACGCCCACTTATTTTGTGCTTCAGAAACCAGAGGCAGGTCAATCAGTCAAACTAATCGACCCACATTATCGGCTTAAAAACCTACAATCAGCAGCAGGTTATATATAATATTCAGCTGCTTCAACCAGTTTACTGTAACACACTGCATTTATTTGATAAAAATGATCTTTTGTTATTTTTTACAGAACAAGTTCTTCTAATTGTTGTTAAACAACCTGTTAACATTCAGCGGAACGCCCGCGTGCCGTTTTTGTTTCGTTTTATTTTGTAATGTTGTTTCTGTGTTTCTGTTCAACCTGTGTCCATGTGCAACGCATCAAAATGGACGTCTAGGCCCTCCTCTTTCGATTGGCACCTCATTTGACCAACCGGGTTCAAGTATCGGCTGTCCAAGACCAATAATATATGAGTAGTGACCAACTTCCGGATTCCGTCATCCTGGACTTGATTGACTGTAGATTCGGCCAGTCAGCTCCGAGCTTTGTTCTGATGACACAGCTGTGTAGCCAATCATCGTACCTTTCATTTGGTAGTTTAAGGAGGTGGGAACTTTGTTTAGTGACGGACGAGGTAAACACGGAGAAGTTCGCCATATTTAGACAGTCCTGCTACGCTATCAAAGGAAGCTACGCTCACAGGAAATTTTTTTCCATCGTTTCTTGACCAGTTAGCTGACTAAACCTGCTGATAAGATGAAAATAGATTTGTTATGAAGTGTTTCGAGACAAGGAAGAAAGATTTTTGTGGCCAGGATAAGTAAAAATGTTTGGATAAAAACACTTCCGGTTGGCTATTTTGAATCGCTAATTTCATCATATTTGAGGACAGAGGGTCTCAGGTAGGACAGAGGGTCTCAGGTAGGACAGAAGGTCTCAGGTAGGACAGAAGGTCTCAGGTAGGGCAGGGTGTCTCAGGTAGGACAGGGTGTCTCAGGTAGGACAGAGGGTCTCAGGTAGGACAGAGGGTCTCAGGTAGGACAGTGTCTCAGGTAGGACAGAGTGTCTCAGGTAGGACAGAGGGTCTCAGGTAGGACAGAGTGTCTCAGGTAGGACAGAGGGTCTCAGGTAGGACAGAGTGTGTCAGGTAGGACAGTGTCTCAGGTAGGACAGTGACTCAGGTAGGACAGAGGGTGTCAGGTAGGACAGAGGGTCTCAGGTAGGACAGTGTGTCTCAGGTAGGACAGTGTCTCAGGTAGGACAGAGTGTCTCAGGTAGGACAGAGGGTCTCAGGTAGGACAGAGTGTCTCAGGTAGGACAGAGGGTCTCAGGTAGGACAGAGTGTCTCAGGTAGGACAGAGGGTCTCAGGTAGGACAGAGTGTTTCAGGTAGGACAGAGGGTCTCAGGTAGGACAGAGTGTCTCAGGTAGGACAGAGGGT
>NW_013953060.1:179852-182352 GCF_001266775.1 Austrofundulus limnaeus
GGACAGAGGGTCTCAGGTAGAACAGAGGGTCTCAGGTAGGACAGAGTGTCTCAGGTAGGACAGAGGGTCTCAGGTAGGACAGTGTCTCAGGTAGGACAGTGTCTCAGGTAGGACAGAGTGTCTCAGGTAGGACAGTGTCTCAGGTAGGACAGAGGGTCTCAGGTAGGACAGTGTCTCAGGTAGGACAGTGTCTCAGGTAGGACAGAGTGTCTCAGGTAGGACAGTGTCTCAGGTAGGACAGAGGGTCTCAGGTAGGACAGTGTCTCAGGTAGGACAGTGTCTCAGGTAGGACAGAGTGTCTCAGGTAGGACAGTGTCTCAGGTAGGACAGAGGGTCTCAGGTAGGACAGTGTCTCAGGTAGGACAGTGTCTCAGGTAGGACAGTGTCTCAGGTAGGACCGTGTCTCAGGTAGGACAGAGGGTCTCAGGTAGGACAGAGGGTCTCAGGTAGGACCGTGTCTCAGGTAGGACAGAGGGTCTCAGGTAGAACAGAGGGTCTCAGGTAGGACAGAGGATCTTAGGTAGGACAGAGGATCTCAGGTAGGACAGAGGATCTCAGGTAGGACAGAGGATCTCAGGTAGGACAGTGTCTCAGGTAGGACAGAGGGTCTCAGGTAGGACAGAGGATCTCAGGTAGGACAGTGTCTCAGGTAGGACAGAGGGTCTCAGGTAGGACAGAGGATCTCAGGTAGGACACTGTCTCAGGTAGGACAGAGGGTCTTAGGTAGGACAGAGGGTCTCAGGTAAGAGATGAAGGTGATGGACAGGTGTGAAGGAAATATAAAATGTTATTTTCAGTACATTCTAGTCAGCTGTGTGAACTTAATGAAATAAATTACTGATGTAAATAAATAAAAAGTTATAGGTTTGTTACTCTCATTTGTAGGAAGTTGTAGAAATTAGTTTTCATAATTCAGATTTTCCTGTTTAAATAAAACTCAGTAAATAAATCAGTCAATCATCCATCATTAGTTTTATAATCAAACATCCATCAGTTGTTCCTAATTTACCTGCAGGTTGATGAAACTGACACCAGTTATTTTTACATCACTGTTGTTTGACACAGTGTTAGTTTATGTTGTGAAGAAAACTGCATGATGTCATCATGTCAGTTTATGAGTGGACCTGTCATCAAATCAGAAAAAAGTCAAACTCCCTAAATTCACTGTTAGTTATTATCATAATTACACCTGTTTATTAAATAAAGTTATTAATGATTTTAGTTTGGAACATGCAGTTGTGTGTCATCATTATTTGGTACAATATGTTGTGTTGTAAATAAAATTAAATGAATAATAAACAAAATGAATGTAAAAAAATCTCCTCTGAGCCTGTTTGTGATAAATTATCACATGAATTTAATTCTCTGAGCCATGAGTTAGTTTAAAAACAGGACGATGTAACTGGTTTAATGAAGAATCTGTCTCTAATTAAGTCTTTATTTGTGTAAGTAAAAGTGTCTTTAACCTGTTAGAATACATTAGAAATCAGGAAATAGCTTCTACTTTATTCAAAATTTTCTGGGGGAGGACCCCCAGACCCCCCTCCTGTGTGTCCTTTACACACATTACAAGTTTCCTGATGCTCCTGTTAGAGAGGATAAACACACCTGTGGAGCCCCACCTGTGTGTCTCTGGCTGATGGCTGATTATTAAACTGTAGTCTCAGTGAGTTTAAAGAGCTGATACACTACATGGTTTAATGAAGGTGAAAATAATCTCAGTTAATCTGGTCTGACTGTTACTGCATCACAACAGAAACATTTGGTGCTCAGTTTATGACGTGTGCAGACAGTTAAACTGAGCACACGTCATGTACCAAATGTTTGTCTAAAGTTCAAGAATAAATGTTTTTAAATCAAAATTTGCTCGAGTGTCATGGATCACAACATCAGTACACAAACCAGATGTAGTAAAAAGTTTCAGGTATTTGAGCACAGGTAGGCCGAACGCATCCATTCAGCTGGTGAATGAAAGAACCACTCATCAATATAATCTGATCTGATTGTAGTTTAAAACATTAGTTATGCTTCTTTATTTAAAATAATAACCCCTTTTTAATTTTTTTGCTTATGCACCTCGTGCACCGGCATGGATAGAGGCCCACTGACATCCAGAGTGCACAGGGCCCAGAATCTGGTGCTACAGCCCCCCCTGACCACAGTCCAGGTCAGCAGCTCCCAAACCAAGCTCAGCCTGGGACTAAACCTGCATGATGTCTGTCTTCTGTGTCCAGACCTGGACACTGAAAAAGATTGTTGAAAATTTACACCAAAATTAATAAAACATCCATCATGACCTCATAGATCCATCTTCTTCCTCCAGTTTGGTCCTGGTGGAAACAGGTCCAGGAGGGAAACCCAGTTTCAGTAACACTCGGAGCATTTAATGAATTATTACTTACCCTTTTTCCAGTTATTACCTGCAGTTATTTGTATTGTTTCTTTTGTATCTTTATTGGTTAGTTCTGTATTGATTGATTGATTACATACTTTATTAATC
>NW_013953060.1:187531-191402 GCF_001266775.1 Austrofundulus limnaeus
TCTACAATACTTTTACTACCTCTACAATACTTTTACTACCTCTACAATACTTTTACTACCTCTACAATACTTTTACTACCGCTACAATACTTTTACTACCGCTACAATACTTTTACTACCTCTACAATACTTTTACTACCGCTACAATACTTTTACTACCTCTACAATACTTTTACTACCGCTACAATACTTTTACTACCGCTACAATACTTTTACTACCGCTACAATCCTTTTACTACCAACACAAACTGGAGCAGCAGCCTTTAGGGGGGCGGTGGACTCCCAGCACTGACCCATGGACAGTTAGTTAACAGCCCATCTCTCAAACATAATAAACTTTATCTCACTTGAAGATGTAACTGTGACTTTGTCTTGACTCAGACCTCTCACACATAAAAGTTCCAGATGTATTTCAAGAAGAATTTGGATTTTTTTTCAGAACATGATCAAAATGCAATGACAATAAAATTTCACAAACCAATGTTTCATTCCCAATAGATTATTGATAACATAACAAATCCTCAAATTAAATAATCTGCATAAAATCAAGCAAATTACACTTCAGTTTTAGGAAAAGTGGTAAAAACTTTTTCTCTGTACAAAACAGCGTTCATCAGCTGATAGCATTTAATATTACTGTCAGACAGAGAGCGTGCTGTGGGGAGATGGCAAACAAAAACAGACAGACAGCTGGAGAGAAGTAGAAAAGAGAGAAACACTTCCTCTCACACAGACACACACAGTGTGTGAAACAACACAATCAGAAAAACATCTGAGATAAGCAACAAGTAATGCTCCAGTGTTTCTCAAGTTTTTCTCAAAATGAGTACAAGAACTTCAGTTTGGGTACACACCAATATACAGTACTGATACAAGGATTTACTGAGTTAGAACTTAAATATTACACAGTGATTGTAAAACTATATTTTAAAAATTTGAATCTGGCACTAAATCAGATCCATATCTGATGTTTGTCAAAATAAAGCTGAGTTTAAACCAAAGCTTTATAATCCTGGTCCCTGAGGACCATTATCCTGCAGGTTTTAACCATCTCCCTGCTCTTCAGCAGCTCTGCAGAAACCTGTCAATCACTCATTCCTTTAAATCAGGTGTCAGAAACCTGTCAATCACTCATTCCTTTAAATCAGGTGTCAGAAACCTGTCAATCANATTCCTTTAAATCAGGTGTCAGAAACCTGTCAATCACTCATTCCTTTAAATCAGGTGTCAGAAACCTGTCAATCACTCATTCCTTTAAATCAGGTCTGTCAAAGCAGGAAAACCTCCAAAACACGCAGGATGTTTGTGTAAAACTGCTCATACCTCATTTCTCAGACGTTTACGTCTAAAAAATTATAGCACATTTCTGCCTTTTGTACAGCACAAAGTAACTGAAAACAATTTATTAGACTAATTTATTTTTTTATTAACATTTTTTAAATATATTTAAATGGTTTCTGCTCATGTAATCATTTATTTATTTATTCTTCATATTTGACCATTTACTGAATTACATTTATCCCACAGCAGATAAGTTTAGCGCATCAAAAACCTTGTTATTCCTATAAAACTATGAAGAATAAAAGTTGTATAAAATACAAACTACATTTGAAACATGGTGATGTTGTCCTGGCCATGATGAGGAGGTAAACGTTAAACTGAGATTCATCTTTGTTTTAATATAAGCAAACAAACAAAGTCTGTTAGTCAATATATTGTTTCATTTGAAGAAGTCAAACAGTGAATGCGCACCGCGGTCCGTGCTGCTCACGCAGGGCGTGCACACCCTCACAAGTGATGGAGCTGTTTATACTTTGTGTTTACGTTGTTGTCCCAAAACGACATGACACAACACTTCACAACTTGTGACATGTTGTAAGGTAGGAGAGCAAAAAGCTCGACAATCAAACTGAATGTCACACAACGCGCGCAGCGTTTGCACGAGGACCTTCGTCACACACAAAGTTGGACACATGGTGGATAACAACGCTCAGAACACAAATATTTAATATCAAGTTAAGTTTTAGAGCAAAGTATCTGGAAGCTCCAGAGTGAACTGCAGGAGGAGAGCTTTTTAAAAACAAAACATTTCATACAAGAAAACAACGCAAATCAAATAAAATGAAAGGCAGCAGAAGAAAAAAAAATATTATATCTGCTCCTTTTTTTAAAAAAAATTTTTTTCAAACAATAAACGGAATAATAAAACAAAACAAAAATTTTAATTCCTCAAACAGTAATTAATACAAATTAAACAATTTCATATTTCTTTAACAATTTTTCTTTTGATTGTTTTCTTGAAGGAATTAACTGATCCAACGCTTTTATAGTCATTTCCCAGATTATTCCATAATCTTATACCTTTTACTGAAGTTCATCTGTCCTTCAAGTTTGTTCTGATGTTTGGTTTAACAAACATTTGTAATCCCTTCAGATTATAGCAGCTTTCCCTCTTAACAAAATGTGATTGGATGTTTGACGGCAACACATTTCTATGAGCCTTATACATAACCTGCAGAGTGTTATAATCAACCAAATCATGAAATTTTAACTATTTTAATTGGTGAAACAATATATTAGAAGGGTGATATTAATGCTTTCTTGTGATAATTATTATGGCTCTTTTTTTGTAAAATAAAAATAGGATTAGTAATGGTTTTACATGCATTTCCCCAGACTTCTATACAATAAATCAAATGTGGAACAATTATTGCGTTATACTGTAGTATAGTGTAAATAGTGCTTTATCATTAAATAACTCCATAACTTCATACAGAACTGCAATAGATTTTTGCCATTTTTGTTCTTAAGTAATTTATATGAGGTCTCCATGTCAGTTTTTCATTAATGACTCCCAGAAACTTCACCTCATTAACTCTGTAGTTTACTCACTGACTGACGAGCTGCTGCTGCAGCTGCTGCTGCTCCTGCAGCTGCTGCTCCTGCAGCTGCTGCTCCTGCAGCTGCTGCTGCTCCTGCAGCTGCTGCTGCAGCTGCTGCTCCTGCAGCTGCTGCTCCTGCAGCTGCTGCTCCTGCAGCTGCTGCTCCTGCAGCTGCTGCTCCTGCAGCTGCTGCTCCTGCAGACTTTTCAGACTGGCCCTGCTCTAACTGGATGTGCTCTGGGGTTCATTTGATTTATTGAAAGTAGCATCCCGTTTAGGGATAGACGAGTGGCTTTAGTGAGACACAACAGAAAACAACCAGTTTTTGTTTTTTTTAGATGAAGGAAATCCGTTGCGGCGGCAAACTTTAAGACCTGCAGGTTGATCAAAAATTTACTACCAAGTCAAATTCTGTTTGTTATCTTTCACTGGCCTTAATTTGAGCTTTTTTAATTTACTACCTTTTACTACCCTGCAGCAACCCTGTGAACAGGAGTATGATCAGAATAGATCATACAGAACATTTTAAAGTGGGATTCTGTGGAAAAGGTTTTCCATCCATCTGAAGACATTTATTCTGTTTATTATTGATTTTAAATGCACCACACATACTGTATTTTACCTAGAAAAACTAGGCCGGGTTTTCATAACAAATTTTGTGTAATTATCTATTATAATTAAACTGTGATTTAGTTGAAGTGAAATCTGGTTTGAATGACGTCATGGTCAACTCAAACAGAATGCACTTTGTTTTTTTTATAAAGAGAGAAAAACAGAGAGAGAAGTAATTAGAAAGATAGAAAGACTGAAATAGCGATTAGGATTATATTAAATATAAACCAACAAAACACAGGACCACACACCCAACATCTGTCTGCTCACCTGAAAAATAAATGGATAAATACATAGAAGGCATATATAAAAATACACACATACCCATACAATGAATGAAACTCTGAATATATTGAATAAAACTCTGAATATATTGA
>NW_013953060.1:198295-200559 GCF_001266775.1 Austrofundulus limnaeus
CCTAGTGGGCCTGCGACAAAGCCAAACTATTATGGCAACATTTCTTTAACAAAGACAGAAATACGTGGTCCAAGAATGAAGGTACTCTGTGAGATGATCAGCTGAGTTTTATTGCAACAACAGGAAACACAGAGAACAACCTGTCCTGTCTCTGTGCTTCTCTCTGTCACTGTCTCTCCACACTACTCACTGTGTCTCCAGAGCCTCATATATATATTAACAAACACCATTCTGTCATCTTAGCAAGATTTGATACAAGGTCAATGGAAAACACAAAGATAAACACAAGTGATATCTAAGAATGACTGTTGTTAGTAAATCTTGTTCTGACTTTAACCATTCTGTCTGCAGATGAACAGCATGTCATGAAAACCTAGGTCATTAAAGGATGTCATGAATTACTGGTTTAAACATAAAGTATTAGTTCTATTACACAGACCGCTACAGAAGATCTTTCCTGCCCACAGTCATCAGCATCTACAATAAGTTTTTAGTTAAATGAGTTACAACAACACCTAATTTCCCTCTGGGATCAATAAAGTATTTCAGAATTTGAATTTGAATTCGAATGTGTTATAATAACATAAAAAAGCAAGTTTGTGAAATAACAGCTAATGCAAGGTATGTAACTCTGAGTCTGAGTAAGCTTTATAAATAAAAAAACACTTGTTCACATTTTTGTATAAATTTGTAGATCACCAATCCTTTCTGGTAAATAGTTGTGTTTTTTATTCAGTCAAATGGGCACTTTTGGAAAAAATCTTTGATACCAAAAGGCTACAGTGGCAGGACCTATCAGCTATGGATGTTAGAGAAAAGTAAAAAGGTTTTTCTTTTTTTTATAAAAAGGCCAGAATCAACAATCAGAAAAGCCCCAAACCATGCTGTCATCTCAAGTCTATACAATATCAAAGAGGAAGCACGATGGTGCAGGGTTAGATTTGTATCTATATTCAGTATATGAGGGGTTTTTATTCTGGTTACTCTGGTTCCCTCCCACAGACCAAAAACATGTACGATAACTTCACTGATAACTTTAGGTTGTGTTCACACCTGATGGTCCAGTAGACTCGGTTTGATTCAGGACCTAAATTTAAAGATTTGTTTACATTTTCAGTTGGTGTGATTCACATTCATGCTGCACTTTGTCAAACTAACTAAACCCTGTGAACCTGCCGCCCCCACATGTGGTGGTGCTGCACCAAGACCCACTGAAGGAATCAACACACAAACCTCTGAAGACACTGAGCACAACTTCCTTCTTCACAAAATCTAAACAAACATGGCGTGACATCAGATTATAGTGGTTGTAGGATTTAATTTTTTTTTGGCAAACGTGCCAAAGTCTTCAACAATGAGAGGAAGATGAGGCAGCACCATGGAGAATGTTGTTGAGACAGTTCTGTATGTGGTGGTGTTCACCGAGTGGGAGTGCGTCTCACAACCCACCACAGCAAAGTTGACCTAAGCTCTAAGTGGACCTAAAAATGCAGTCTCTGAGCAGAATTTGCTTCGCCCATTGTGCTCCTGATCCTTGTGGGAATCACACAAATAAAACAAATGACAGCAGAAATTCAACTAGACCAGGAGAATCCACTGTAGGCTCTCACAGGCCACTATCCTCAGCAGGTCTCTAAAGTCCTACACAAGTCTGTTAATGAGCCATATAAATAGAAATATCAAAAACCTGCAGGATAACGGTTCGAAAGGAGCAGGACCTAGGACTCTGATTTGACACACCTGATTTGAATCGACGAGTCATTAACAGGTTTTTGTTGAACCTTGAGTTAACTATGACTGAATCAGGTGAGTTGGAGCAGGAAATCATACAGAATAGTGGCCCTCCAGGACCAGGATCTAACTACATAGATTAGCTAAATTATTCAATACATAGAATTGTAGTCAATGGGTGTTTTCTGTGGGCTTGTTCACAGCTCTTATGGTATTCTACAAGGCCCGATAGTTTATGTACTAATGTAATGTAGTCTGGTACATACTGTAGGAGGTGTAGCTAGTAGTAGGTGGACATCATACAATTATTATTGGTGGCCTTTTCAAGACGACTGCATGATTCGTCTTAAATATGACAGAGTAAATTATTTTAATACATTTATTGTAAATATTGGTTCTAATTTGGCTCAACAAATACCCAAATGATTATAGTATTGGAAAAGCAATAGTCAGTAATTTTGATAGTATTTTTAGGGCTGCAACTAATGATTATTTTAATAATCCATTAATCTGTCGATTATTTTTTTCGATTA
>NW_013953060.1:201077-203270 GCF_001266775.1 Austrofundulus limnaeus
CTAATACTTTTCTTTTTGCTTCATTGTTGTCGGTTCTGTCTGACTAAAACTGTGTTCTGACCCAGTAACCGGTTCTGAGGCAGCCCCCCTCCTCCTCCCCAGACCTGCGCTGCTCAATCGCGTCTTTTTTTTTTTTTCCTTCGTCCTGAACCTTGTTGCTGCTCAACAAATAACTTTGAGCCTCAGTCAGAAAAAACTGGAGGGTTTTTATACTTTTGGCCCGAGAGGAGGATGAAACAAAATGTGGATTTATGTGACCCCACCCCCCCAAAAACTGGTTTAAAGTTCGAAGTCTCTACTTTTCACTCGAGAGCCAGAGAGGGCGGATCTTTTACAGGTAGAGTTTTTTTCTTTCATCCTAAACTTATTTAGATCAGCCAGCATTGACAACACTATGCGAATGACGTATACAGCTCCGCGTCATGGTGAGGGAAGCATAAATTGCATGACACAACTAATTGATAATGAAATTTGTTGCCAACACTTTTAATAATAGATTTTTATCGATTTTATCGATTTGTTGTTGCAGCCCTAAGTATTTTACTTGATAAAGTGGAGAAGAGTGAAATACTAAAAATTGTACAACATGGCCCAAATAAAATGTCTAATGACATGAATATGGTATTTATTTAAAATATCATAGTCATATGCAAATCTGTCATTTATAAAAAGGGGTTTTCCCAGACCATATGAAAAATTGCTAAAATAATACCACTCTATAAAGGTAGAAAAATAAACATGAATACTGTAACTATAGAAAATTGTCTGTTATTAGGTTAAATAAATTTATCAATAGATACAGTATTTTAATCAATAGTCAATACTGGTTTTATTCCAATCATCCAACTGCAACAGCCTGAACTCTGTTTTCATTGTACTTAAAGGTGCAATGATAAATAAAATTCTCTCAAATCTTTTTTTTTTTTTGGATGATCATCAAAAAAAAATTCTCTTAAATCTTAATAATTGAACTGCTAGAAAAAAATCTCAATTGCAATTCATAAAATAAGAGATGGAGTATGCCTTCTGTCCTAGAAAGGATCTTTGAGTGTCTCCTGACATTATCCTGGCAGCTGCAGAGAACATGACTGAAGACTGTCAGCTGAACATTAGTTTCCAAGTATTGCATATATTTTAAAGTAATTCAAGTCCTTGTAATTATATCACTAAAACAGGGGTTTGTTGTTTTTCTTTCAATTATTACTTGCTTCAGGGGTCACTTCAGAGAGCAGACTTACATGAAAGATTCTGAAATTTCTTAACACCAGATACCCTTCTTGACACAGTTGTGGAATGAACCTGCAGCCTCTGGTTTAAGGGCATAGACTACAGGACTGACCATCAAACTACCACAGATCCTGAAGCAGTAGGGGTGAACTGCCATTTTATTTTCCATCAAGTTTCCTATTTTTTTCTTTTATTAGTGAAATAATTGTTTGTTTGTTTTTGCTTAGTTTTCAGTTGTAGTTATTTGGAAAAGATCCAAAGTTTTGTTTGTTGTTCCAAAATGAAATTATAGCTTTGTATTTGCTCACTTGGTAAATTAACTGCATTTCCCTTCGGGATAGATGTTTTCCAGTTTCTGAGTTGGGGACCTGCACAGGACTTCCTTTATTTTAATACAAAGTTCAGAGCTACTAAACTGGATTTAAAAACTATACAAAGATGGACTTGGTTAGAAAATTGAGACCCAAGAGCTGAATGTTAGAGGTCCATTCAACCTGCAGTTTACTAGATGTTTGTTAGCAACTGAGACTGATAGACTCAGCTCAGCAGAAAAGTTCTGAAAACATTAGATGTTTAACAAAACATAGATAAAACATTAAAACATAGGTCATCTAAGGACAACGAACACCATGAAAACCTTTGGAGAAACTATGATAGATTACTGAAAAAGGAAGCTGTACTTTGTATTCAAACTCATCAATTAGTGATGAGTGACACTGTTTATTTTTCAGCTGGTTCTGCAGCAGTTGTTTTACTGCATTGTTGTAGACTGTTTTTCCAACACATATTCAACATGATTGTTGAAGAAATGCCTTGAATTTGTTCTACATGTTGCATTTCATATGGCCTAGTTGGAAAAGTCAAGCTTAAGATGTACAGTGGTTTGCAAAAGTATTCATACCCCTTGAACTTTTCCATATTTTGTCACATTACAACCACAAACATAAATATATTTCACTGGAATTT
>NW_013953060.1:204411-205902 GCF_001266775.1 Austrofundulus limnaeus
AACAATAAGTGTCCGTTTTTTTTTCTTTTCAAAGTCCAAATAATAGGGGTAGGCAAAAACTCCCGTACCCTTTTTTTTTTCGCTCCACAGCAAGAGCTGTGAATAAACAGAAAAATATATAAGCCCAAAAAAACAACAACATTATTACATAAGCAAATCTCAAACAAAAAGAAGAATGAGAATGAGTCGACTTACAGATCAAATGATGGAAGTATCAATGACCAGAATCAGGTATCCGTATTTTTTGTTTTCTTCTCCCTCTGCACTGGACAAATTTAAAAGTTATTTTTTTAACTTTATTCTAGAGCACAATTAATTTAATTTTAGTAGTATTAATTTAGTGCCAGGACTTACAGGTAATTTTTTTCTTTTCGGATGACGTCACCGCCTCAGGACTTCCGCTTTGCCACGTAGGAGTGTGGGAGACTCGTTTTGTCTTCTCTCACTCTTTTGTACAGGATAGCCACTCAGCGTGACGAAGGAACGTAAATACAAGTACTCGAGGGTTTTAAGCAGCCTCGGTCTTATTTTCTTTATTTTTTATTCCTATAAGTAGCGTCAATCGCTGGTGTAATGTCTGCGGTGCTGCTTTTATCACCGGGTCTGGAGAAAGACTGCCATTTTTACCCCCGCAGTAGGGCAACACCTTGAACCAGGCAACCAATCAGGTGAGTCCATTGGAAGAACGGTGTATTACAGGGCGTGTCTAAGAGTGCATCAGGACGGGAGGGGCCGAGGGAGAGAGGAAAACAGTGCAGCCAGCTGATAGCAAACAGCGGGTTGTCACAACGTCAGTTCTGATGTTAACAATCAAACAATTTTATTGGCACTTTTAGCTTAAGTTTTGGCAAATTAAGAAAAAGGAAAGGAGGAAAGTAAGATTAGTGTGTTACTATAACTTTTACTTTTATCAAAGTGTGAGTCAACCAGAACTGCACGTCTTTTCTAAGCTCAGGTTCCACATGACACGTCACTCTGAACACATCAGCTTTTACCTGATGATGTCTTCTTAAGGCACCCTCGGGGTAGGAGCTGGCTCGCCTCCGATCAGCCAGGGAACTGATGTCGGCTCGCTCACCGGTCATTGGCGAACAGGTGTTTTTCCAGTTAACTTTTGTCTGTTTCAGTCCAAGCCAGAAAAATTCAAGCCGTATCTGGTTCCTCCTTCCAAAATAAAATCTCCCCTCGGGAGTTAAAAACACACTTAGAGGCTCGGCCTCGGGTTGAGACCACCGGCAGGCATGTCAGGTCCCTGGCTGTGAAGTATTCCCTAACTAGCTCATGGGCTCAGACTTTAAGCCAAACTGAGGTTTGTCCGGAGAGAATCCCAGCTGTCTTCCTAGGTTGGAATCGGGAAGGAGTGTGTCGCTCAAAGCCATCCAGGTTAGTAAAAGAAACGGATGACTTTTGGTTCCGCCCTCAGGCTTAGAGATGAGTCAAAGAAAGAAAGACAAAGATTTGTCAGCCGGCGCCAGCCCAAGTTTAAAATTC
>NW_013953060.1:206835-208695 GCF_001266775.1 Austrofundulus limnaeus
GGGCACCAGTGACCCACGCGACCCTGAAAAGGAAGAAGCGTGTACAGAAAATGGATGGATGGATTTTATTCAATTTATTTAATTAATAAAACAAAACAACTTAAATAAGTAAAACAAAAACTAAAATAAAAAAGCCAATCATGCCATGAATGAAAATGGTGCAGAGTGAAGAAAAAAAAAACCTCATGCCATTTACTACCTTGAGCGTCGTAACACACTTTGTTTTAGTGGTAACTAGAAGCACTCGGAGAGTGCAAACCTCCACCAAGACCAATTTCCCCCATCCTGTAACAGAGTTACAAAAGGGCACACAATACTATAGTGCCACCTGCTGGACACTTTGAAACCCACGCCCTGTGAAAGCATCACAGCTTTGCCGATGTCAGAGTGTTAAAAGAAAAAAATTCCTGTATCCGCATCATGATCCGGAACATCACCTGAATTTAAAGGTGTATAACTTGAGCCAGTACCCACAAGTGGTAAAAATGTCATGACAATCTGTCCACAAGTTTTTGAGTAATGTCCACAGACAGAACGACAGAATGACAGAACAACAGAACGACAGAACGACGAGACAGATGGACAGACAGACATAAGCGACCGAAAAAATTACCTCGCCCTTGGCAGAGGTAATTAAAAAATGAGCAACATGATACAATCTTGGTTTTGAAAAATTGCATCACATAAGAACCTTACTATTGGACCAGAAAGTATGTTTTCTGAAGAACCGAAGTAATTGGAGACAATGTTTCAGCTTGGTAAGATTGTTTCGCAGCCATCCACATACACATACTGGTTGTAATATAAGTTACAAATGCTAACTTTAGATCACACATAGACCAAACAACGATGTTAACAAAACAACATGAGTTGTTTTTCGGCTTACCTGGGCAGATGGGTGGATGGTGGGAGTGTTGGGCACTGTGATCCAGAAGCTCTGAGTAGTTTTCTTGGCATCTGAAAATACATGTCCTCAAATGTATTTTTAATCAGAAAATAACTGGACTGAGAAGTAGTATGAGAAGTAGTACGATGACCTCAGCAGACACGGTTTCACCCACTGATTGCTAGTTGTTGCTGCCAATAGCCGGCAGGAGTTGTGGGGTGGACCAGGGGGTGGGGGAGGTGGGCTCTGTGATGAGGAAGCTCAGCTTGGAGACACAGCCCAGAGGAGGAGCTGATCCCAAAAGGCGGTCCTAGGCCCACCCGATCATTTTTGCTCCCCTGCCTGGCTGCATCAGGACAGCACAGGATTTCTTAAACATGCATGAATGAGTCAAAACAATCAGTGTTGTATAAAGTACCACAAAGGGATACTTGAGCACAAGTAGAAGTATCTTACCAAAGAATTACTATGGTAAAAGTTAAAGTCTCATTTAGGAATATTACCTGAGCAAAAGTAATAAAGTATGATATTTTTTGTACTTAAGTATTAAAAGTAAAAGTATTGATGTAAAATAAGCAGTTATATTTTCCGTAATGACATTTATTAGGAGGTGACCTCCCCAAAAAATGCAGAAATGACTGTGCGGTATTAAAATTATTTTCTGTTAAATTTAGGATGCACTACTCTAGCTGTTTCAGTTTATATACTGTATCAAGGGTGTCAAAACCTTTTTACCAAAATGAAAATATGTTTGAGGGCTGTGGGCCAAATGCAATTATATCATTTATCAAATACAAATACCTCATCTACTTTTAAAAATACAGTCCTTTCATTTTTTTAGTGATCAAGCTAACAGCCAGTGTGGTGGCCCACATTTTTGACTAAGTGCAATACAGCCCCTTTTATAGTCATTGGGCTAATGAATGGAATGACTGTGGGTGGAAATACTGTTAGTCCATGGGCTAGGGTGGCTC
>NW_013953060.1:208705-211205 GCF_001266775.1 Austrofundulus limnaeus
CCCCCGCCCTCACTACTGAATTTCTCTTGTATTTTCATATTCCCTCCACTCTTTCAGAAAATGCATGGTAACAGAAAAAAATGGGTCTCACTGCCCCCCAGTGACCCTTTTTTGGCCACGCCCTTTTTCCATTGTGACCATCAAAATTAGGAGTATAGAAAACTTAAATGCCAATAACTTTGCCATAAGCCAACCAAAGTTTAAAAACAAGGTATCAGCAGATTCGTGTTGATTAGTTGTGATTAGCTGATAACATTTCATTAAGCAAATATGTGCTTGATGATGTCATTGGGGGATCAAAGGGTCACAACCCCAAAAGAAGATGCAAATTTTCATATTTTTTAGTCTGTAGATTAGGGTGGGTCACCATGCACACCACACTTCTGAACTTCTCAGGTGTTTTCATGTACCTTAAGCTCCCCTCTTTCAAAAAAAGGCATGTTAACAGGAAAAAGTTGGGTCTCACTACCCCCCAGGGACCACTTTGTGACCACACCCCTTTTCCATTGTGACCATCAAAATTAGGGGTAGAGGGCGGGGCAGATAAACAGAGAAACACAGGGGAAACACTGAAACACTAGGAAAACTAAAGCAAAATAAACAGACTATGACACTATGAGTCACTACTCATCTCTGTATTTGCTTGCAAAGAGCAAAACTCTTGAATTTTTTTCTAAACAAAAAGCAGCTAATATTGAATGAAGAGCTTTGAATTTTCCTTCAACTTGCCTCAAGAGCTTTCTCTAAGCTATACTCAAAGAAATCACAGGAAAGCTTGTAGAAATGACTTCAGCATTTATTAAAAAAGGGTGTTCATACCAAAAATTGACTTTCAAACTCATAAGAAGTCTGCAGTCTGCTTTATCTTATTGTCGTTATGATTATTTTATATGACAAATACAGTATGTCTAAAATGTCTACCACCAATTCCTGCAGAAACATAAGGAAATGCAGGATTGTTTAGACTTCTTTGAAGTGAATGTGTACTTTAGCTCAAATCCATTATTTTACAGAATTAATTAATTATTAAATTTGAAATTAAAAAAATAACTGAAAAGACTCTCACTAACAGATTGATTGTAAAAATCATAGTGGTGTTTAACGTGTAAATATGATGAAGCCAGAGTATTGGGGCAGTCATACAAATAAACATATTGACCTAAACAGCAATAAGAAAACCTCAAAGGACAGGAGCTAATTTCACAAAAGTCAGATTTCTAAACTCAAGATATCAGCTGTAAACGGAGCTTGAACAAGCTTTCAACTTGTCAACAGCTGTAATCTGTCACTCTAACACCAAACCACGCTTAATCAAGGTGACTCATTCACGCAGCTATAAAACTTTTAGGATTAATGCACGTTCACTGTTTATTTACTAGACCCATCAGGCGGACCAAAGATAGCCTGATCAGGCATGCACAGTAAGACACGTGAGACTCATGCCCACAACACACACAAATTTAATATTTCTATGAAATTTCTGATCAGATACTGCAAAAACTAGTGATATAAAATAAGTTAAGAATACTAGATTATACTGAATATTTTCTAATTAATAATAATTAATAATCTGCAGTTTGACAGTTGTACTTGGTAAGACTTTTTGAAATAATGAAAACTTTTCAGATTAACAAGATTAATAATCCAACATTTTCTGATCTTGTTTAGTTTATCAGTCTAAAAACAAGATCAAAATACATTTTAGCTGATGTAAGATTGTAAAACTTTCTTAGATTAACAGTTTTTGCAGTAAAGTGACTCTACTGCTTAGAAAATTAAATAAACTTCACTTTAAACCTGGTCCTGACCAGGTTAGTTTCAGAGCACTTGTTACTGTGGAAATTTAGGCCGGGTCCAAAACGGGTGATGGGGGTGGGAGTGAATCCAGCTCTTTGTTGACATTCCATCCTGGGGAGGTGGAGATAAACACTGCCCTCAAGGCTGTGCCGCTGGGAGCCAGATAGATAAACCAATTATTTTGGAATAAAGCAGCCTTGAATTTCCTGCTGCTTTTGAAGTGTCTTAACTGCAACTCTGAGTTGGCAAAAAAATCCAATCAGCCAAATTTGGGGTCTTCCTCACCTCTCACTGTCTGAAGCTCACCCAGATGTAATCCATACATGCCAAAGGGTCACTCCTGAGCTGTGATCCTTGTCAGAATCACAGCCAGTTAGCAAATTCTTTTCCCAGATGAGCATCTGTGTGCTACCAGCCTGGCAGAATCTTTCAATTGCGCCCGACAGCTCTTCAAAGGCCCGATTCACTGTCAGGGTTGCTTTCACTTTTTGATAAATTTGGAACCCTCCTCCGCTAATCAGCAGGAATCCAGTTATCATAATCCAAATAAAAAAGATCTTCCATGTCTTCGATGGAAAGTGGTGCTGGTATATCAGATTCCAGCCCCAGGAATCAGACAAGTCCAGCAGCAACTGTTCCACCCAGACAGCCACGTTCCCCTTTTTCCAACTGTGGAAAAAATAGTGTCAATTTCATTCAGAGA
>NW_013953060.1:213015-214768 GCF_001266775.1 Austrofundulus limnaeus
GAGAGAGAGAGAGAGAGAGAGAGAGAGAGAGAGAGAGAGAGAGAGAGAGAGAGAGAGAGAGAAGCAGATGGCTGGAAATATAGCCTGTTAAATTATTCATCCAGTCTGGAGATAGATGGATAGGAGCTGGCACAGATACTTTTATTAGGATTCTGAGAGCTGTGAGGAGAGTGGTTCTAAACTCTGTAATTGCCTTTTTAGACTAAGAATAGTGACTGCACTGCAGCACTTTTTGCTTTAGGGATTAAATCTAAAGTATTCCACCAAACTACAAAATAAGTTATGATGTGCATGTGTCAACATTCTGAAGCATAAGGAAAATATTTAACTTTTTTTAAACTAAATTCAACAACAATGATTTGTCTGTTTGCGATTTTTTGTTTTTTCAGGTGCTTTGTTTTTATCTGCAAAGAAAGCAGATGAATCAGTTTTATCCATAGCTGTTGATGGTTGCTGCATCCGCAGTGGGTTTTTTTCACTTCTTGGGAGTGAAAAGGAGCTAATGTGTAAATACACCTTCAAATACTGACTCAGTATAATACACCAGTGTAAACTGACTGTGCTATTCAATTTAATTTCTGTTTCTCTGTTAATGTCATTGTCAATTTATTTAAATGGCACATAAAAACAACACAAGTTGACAGTGTTTCATAATTCAGCCAAATATGTGAATAAAACTACTAAGTAACACAAAAATGTTTAAAATAAGTAAGATCAATTTAAAATAAAGAAATAAAACATTTAAAACTTTGGCTGTAAAAGAAACTCAAACTCTTGCCGAATTAAAGGCCAAGGAGTAAAGACGAGTTTTAAGCATTGGTTTAAAAGTCCCAACAGTCTCAGCAGTTCAAATGCAAAAAGGTAAGCCATTCCAAAGGTTTTAGCCAGAAACTGCAAAAGCTGATCACCTCTAAATTTAAACCTAGATCTAGGAACATCTAAGAGAAACTGGTTGGATGATCAAAGTGCTCTAATTGAAGTGTGGATGTTAATGGGGTCGCACAGATAAGATGGGGCCAGACCTTTTAAAACTTAAAAAATAAACAATAAAAGTGCTTCAAAAGACAATGAATTTTCAGTCCAATAGTCCAAATCATGAATCCTATTCAGATCCAGATTCAAACCAATTGCAATTTATTCACAATATAATACAATACATTCACAAACAGTACATTAAGAAATGTCAGCTAGTAAAAGTTGTATGTTTAGGAAAACCAGCAGTTTGTACTGAATTATCATTTTGTTGCAACCTCCTATCCTGAGAAGCATAGAGGTGCAGAGGAGAGGAACAACTCCCTATTGGCAGGACAAAAGAACTTGGTCAGGGTTTAATTTTTGTGACATGAAACAGAAAGAAAAACACAAGTTACAGCAACAATTGCAAGTATAAACATGGAGTACATAAATAGTAAAGCCATCAACAGTGAGGAAACGTGGTCAGTTTGTCCTCCAGCAGTCTAAAACTGCATGACTAGGCCATTGCAGCCAAGTTGAACCTCTCCACCCCACCTTATTTTTGTTTCTGCCAAGTTTAAAATTCCTTTAAAAAATGGCAAAAACTAACAATGAAGCAGAATAGATAGTGTGCAATTGAACACGTCATATATTAAAGATTTGAATGAAATTAAAATCTGTGCTTCTTGTTGCAAGCATTGGGGGTGACAAAAGCAATCCAAAATTCTCTCTCTCTCTCTGTGTGTGTGTGTGTGTGTGTGTGTGTGTGTGTGTGTGTGTGTGTGTGTGTGTGTGTGTG
>NW_013953060.1:214818-221988 GCF_001266775.1 Austrofundulus limnaeus
TGTGTGTGTGTGTGTGTGTGTGTGTGTGTGTGTGTGTGTGTGTGTGTGTGTGTGTGTGTGTGTGTGTGTTTTGTAAACCATCACTGTAAATATCTTCATCATTTGAAATGCTCCTTCCTCCAGAGAAAGGGTCTCTGTCATTTGAAATCATTTACAGTTAGGTCCATACATATTTGGACAGAGACAACTTTTTACTCATTTTGGTTCTAGACATTACCACAATGAATTTGAAACAAAACAATTCAGAAGCAGTTGAAGTTCAGACATTCAGCTTTAATTCAGTGGGTTGAACAAAATGATTGTATAAAACTGTGAAGAACTAAAGCATCTTTTAAACACAATCCTTCATTTCAGAGGCTCTAAACTCATTGGACAGATTCAATAATTGTAAATAAAATGTTCATTTCTAGTACTTGGTTGAAAAGCCTTTGTTATCAATGACTGGCTGAAGTGTTGAACTCATGGACATCACCAGAAGCTGTGTTTCCTCCTTTTTAATGCTCTGCCAGGCCTTCACTGCAGAGGTTTTCAGTTGCTGTTTGTTTGTGGGCCTCTGTCTGAAGTTTAGTCTTTAACAAGTGAAATGCTCAACTGGGTTGAGATCAGGTGACTGACTTGGCCATTCAAGAATATTCCATTTCTTTGCTTTAAAAAACTCCTGGGTTGCTTTAGCTTTATGTTTTTGCTCATTGTCCATCTGTAGGATGAAATGATGACCACTCAGTTTGTCTGGATCTGAGCACACAGTCTGGCTCTGAATCCCTCAGAATTCATTGGGCTGCTTCTGTCCTGTGTCACATCATCAATAAACACAGTGAGCCAGTGCCACTGGCAGCCATCACACTGCTCTGCTGGGTTTTACACAAGATGTGGTGCTTTGGATCAGGACCTGGACCACACCTTCAGACTTTTCTCGTTCCATCATTCTAGTAGAGGTTGATCTTGGTTTCATTTGTCCAAAGAATGTTCTTCCAGAACTCTGCTGTTTTTTTACATGTTTTTTTTACCGAAGTCCAGTCCAGCCTTTTTATTTTTGAGTCTTCTGAGTGTCTTGCAGCGTGCAGTGAAGCCTCTGGATTTACTTTCATGCAGTCTTGTCTTTATGGTAGATTTGGATGTTGATACTTCTACCTCCTGCAGAGGGTTGTTCTCTTGGTTGGCTGTTGTGAAGGGCTTTCTGTTCACCATGGAGATTATTCTGCCATCATCCACCACTGTTGTCTTCCGTGGTCCCCAGGTCTTTTGGCATTGATGAGTTCAGCAGTGCTTTCTTTCTTTCTCAGGATGGACCAAACTGTAGATTTTACCAATCCTAATGTAACAATTTCTCAGATGTTCTTCTTCTTGTGTGTTGTTTTATGGCAGTTGGCAAACAACAGAAGGTGTGCATTACCGCCACCTACTGATATGGAGTGTGGATCAAAATACTTTTTATTTTAATTTTCTTTTTTCTAATTTTGTTTTTCTAAAAGAACTTAAAACAATTTGTATACCTTTACTTCTGGTTTCTTTTTGTAATATTTTTATTATATTAAATGTTTCTTTGATTTTTCTTAATTCTTCTATCATCCATCTTCTGTGTTGTTCGTATTCCCTGCATACTAACATGACTTGTTCTAAGGTTTCTTCTTGCCCACAGTGCTCAAATTGACCTGTATCATGTTTTTGGGTTTTGTATAACGTTTTGTTCAGTGCAGTGTGTCCAAATCTAAGTCTGATTATTAATCTTTCTTCTTTTCTGTTCCTTCCTCCTGTTCTCATATCTCCCACTTGTCTTTGAATCCTATGAAACCATCTTGCTTTGTTATCTTCTTCCCAGTGTTTTTGCAATTGGTCCTTCAGTGTTTGTTTGACAATAGATCTTATTCTGATTTACTTATTGATACTGTGAGGCTAATTTGATCATTTGTTGCTTGTTTTGCTGCTCTGTCTGCTGCTTCATTCCATCTGACACCTATGTGTGCTGGTATCCATAAAAAGTTTACTGTTAGTCACATCATTTGTATTCTGAATAGGGTTTGTAGTGTTTCTAATATAATGTCTGGTCGGCTGTCTGATTGACTGCTCTGCAAACTTATAAGTGTTGTGCTTGAATCTGAACAGATGATTGTTTTTAATGGTATTGTCTCTTCTACCCACTGCACTGCCAATAATACTGCCAACATCTCCCCTGTGTATACTGATACTTGATTTGTGATAATTTTCTTTATTTCTATTTTTAATTCTGGTATTATGTATGCCACTCTGTTTTCTGTTGTTTTTGATGCATCTGTACATATCTGCACATAATCATGATAGTTACACTGCAAAAAATGTCCACCTACCAAGTTTTAAAATCTTATATCCAGCCCAAAAAGTCTTTTGATCTTGTTTTGAGACTGATTTACTAAACAAGAACTGATTGTGTAAGAATAATAATCTTGTTTTCAGAATGTGTAAGATTATTTGTCTTGTTAGTCTGAAAATTTGACTCTAATTAAGTCAAACATTTCTGCCAGTGGAGTAAGAACATTTTACTTGGTAAGATTCTTGAAATACTGGATTTGACTCAATTTTTTCTTATTTCAAGAATCTTAACAAGTCAAATTTTTTTACTCCACTGGCAGAAATTTTTGACTGAATTTGAGTCAAATTTTCAGACTAACAACAAATAATCTTACAAATTCTGAAAACAAGATGATTATTCTTACACAATCAGTTCTTGTTTAGTAAATCAGTCTCAAAACAAGATCAAAAAGACTTTTGGTCTGGATATAAGATTTTAAAACTTGGTTAGGTGGACAGTTTTTGTGGTGTATCAATATAGTCCTGTACCATGTATGAATTAAAAATGACTCTCTTTTTCCTGTCCATGAGTGTCATATCAACTATTGCATCTGGTAGAATCCAGGGTGGTATTATTGGTAATGGAACTATTTCTCAGATGATTTTTGTTTGTTTTTGAAGCTTAAGGATGGATTGTTTCAACAGCATGGAGAGCTCCTTTGACTGCATGTTTACTTCACAGCAAAACCTTCCAAATGCAAGAAGCACACCTCAAATAAAGTCCAGTCCTTTTATCTGCTTAATTGAGAATGACATAATGGAGGGATTGACCACACCTGTCCATGAAATAGTCTTGAAGTCAATTGTCCAATTGGTAATTAGTGTACCTTACATTAAATTAGTGGAAACAGTGTATGACAATGTCTACAGACACTAGAAAAGTTCTTTTGTGAAAATATAGTGTGAATGTTGATTGCTGAAGGAATTTGATGAAAATTATTAAACTGATTTGTTTAATTTGTTGAGCTGGGCTTGATACAGGGGCCACAAGAGAAATGAAAGAGCGAATACTGAGGCATTTCGGTGAATTTCACCGTATGCCTCCTTGCCTACCTGGCAACGCAAATTGGGCACACCTGCGAGTTACTGGCTCATCTGCTGCTGGCTTTATAAGGGAGACCTGAGGATCAACCTCTAAACACCTGTGGGCTTAAACAGGTTAAGCTGAAAGAGGCCACCTAAAAGTTTAGTGGCAAAAAGCATATAAAGATTCAAATAAATCATGATTCAAAGAGAGCAATGGAATTGACGAAATTTCAATTAATTTCTATTAAAATTATTTGCCATAGCTCAGTAAACCCAAGTCCACTCTAATATTGGAGTGTTAGCCTTACAGTTAGACATGGGAAGTTTGGTTGCACCAGAAATTGACCTGAGAACTGAAAGCACTATGTCACATTTTACTCTTAAGAAACTGTAGGAACCACAAGTAATCCTGCAATCTAAGAATGGAATGCACTGATAGGAAAATATGGAACAATTAGATTTTTATTATTAGATGGAGAGTGGTTTAGGTTTAACGAAAAATGGCTGAGAAAGTAGATAAAACTGTGCATAGGATTTATGGATGGGCGATAAAGTGAATGTCTTCTGTTGGTGTTGCACAGGTCTCTGAGTGGGTCCCAGGGTGTTGGCTTCATGAATGACTATCACTATGTTGCAGTAACAGAATTTTCATTACTATAGTTTTAGAGGTTTAACTAAAATATTTAAACTGAATACATTTTTGAATATATTCTGAAGACCATTGATTGATTAATTGATTGATTTTATGATGATGATAATGCCTTTATTGTCATTGTATAGAGCACAATGAAATAACGTTTTAGAACACCCATTAAAGAAGACACATAACAAAAACATGGGGGAACAGGTGATCAGGTCATGCAGCAACCAGCAGGGGTCGCACTACCTTTTAAAAAGAAAAACTAAAAAACCACAGAAGGTTGGATGAGGAAAAACAAACCAAAAACATATTATATCAACGAAATATGATACACTATGGTGTTTATAAAAAAACTCTACAAGCAAGAGCACATTTATTACCCAAATGAGTGAGTTTAGAGGAAATTAGTACAAATAATCCAGACTCCCAAAATAAAAAAAAACGTAGATCAGTCATTAGTTCAGAATAATGGTTATTTGTTGTTATTAAGGCACATTTTTTACGACTTGCCTTGGTCTACATTTTGAGACACAAATTTATCCATGTGGTAATGTGCATCCTGTGCATCATCATATGACTCGTCGAGATCTGCACACACACTCAGATGCAGATCCACACATGCTCCTGAGCAGAGGGCTCCGGGGAAAGTAGAGCTGAGATGAAGCTACGTGCCTTCATCAAGCAAGGGCTGTCTGGTGTCATGGTAACCAGTGCAGATTACCCCACCCTCCATCAGTCAGTGAGAGGCAAAAGGAGAGGAGGCACAAAAGCAGTTGCAGAATCGTAGACATTCACGATGAGGTTTTAAATCAGGCGTGCCCAACCTTTTTTTGAACCAAGAGCTACTTGTGAAGTCGGCAGTTTGCCGAGATCTACTCGTCCAGTCTCAGAATCAACAAAACATAATTTTTCATCTCCATACTCCTCACTTCTTTAAAGTAAATAAAACAGAACGTAATGTGTTGCTAGTTTTATTTAATTTAAAGTATTGTCAAACAAAACTATCTACTTAACCATATATTTACCAACAAAAAAGAAAAGAAAAAATCCTTACTTAACTCCTGACAGAGAAACATAAAAGTGATGCTCGAACAAAAAGGATCAATTTTTTTTACCTCCTTCAATTAGAACTCTGTAACATGTGAGCTATGAGGGCTGGAAACCTGCACACTGAGAGAACCACAGACTTAAAAACTTTGGAGCACGGGAACTCATCTACGTTTGTTCAAAGAACTCTTCTCTCTTTCCATACAGGGGAGGAAAAACAAAACAAAAATCTATAAGGATCAACAAGGCTACCACAAGAGTTCCACCCTTTTTTAAAAGTCAAAGCACACAACATAAAACTCTCTTGTTTATACTATTACAAAAAGTGACTTACAAAGTTGCAGATTCACAAATCTCCAACAACTATTTCAAACCTCAATCTCTGTGCAGCATGCAGGATGGTGTCATCTGCAGGTGTTGAAGGGCTCAGTCCTTCACTGGTCCAGACTGCCGGCTCCAGACCATTCAAAAAGTTCCACCTGATTCACCACCTATCAGACAAGACACACACACACACACACACACGAGCGACCAAGTTAGGTACAGAAAACAAGGGCACACCCAAACTGCAAAATAAATAAATAAATAACACAAAGGTGCCAGTCAGTGTATAAGACACTAGTCTGGTCTAAAATGAAAACACATGGCTGGGCCACATCATGTCAGTCAACTCATCAAACTGAACCCACATTGTTCAACGTCCTTTTTGGCAGCTCCTCCACATTCACAGCCATTCTCTCACATAGCCATGTCAGTTTCACAGTTTGTCTGGACAACTGCACATCTTTAATAGCAGCCACGATCTCACTTTTATTTTTACAAAAATGAAAAAGCACACCTGCAGCCTCAATAAATGCTTCTTTCATGAATTCTCCATCACTGAAAGACTTTGGGTTGAGCCAGGATGTGGCTAACATGGTATGAGGCCATAGTAGCAGCCTTACCTTCTATGTTGGGCCGAGTTAAAAACGATTGCCGTCACAAGCTTGTTTTTCAGCTCCCGCACTTTCTGAGTCCGTAAAGAACTTTTAGGAGGGAAACACTTCTTGTACCGTTTCTGCATCGTCTTGAAATGCCGCACCAAGTAACCCTTTTTGGATAAGGCAGCACTCGAAATACATATGAGGCAAATACACTTCGAATTAGAATAAACAAAAAAGTACTCCTCCTCCCACTCCAGGTGAAAATAATAAGTTCTTGTTTGCTCATTTTTCATCCATGTTTTTCTGCACCGGCAACTCCACTACTGAACCAAAGTCTTGTGAGATCATGTTCTGAGTGCTGTGTCACCGCACCCAAAACTCGCGAGACTACTGTGAATGAAACCTGGTCACATCTACAAAAGGGGGAGGGCAGGAGGGAGCACATTCAAGGCTGCAATGTTAAACAATTTTGCATTCTACAACTCTCCACAATCGACTGGGAACCAGCCGGGGATCGACCGGTTGATTGTGATCAACTGGTTGGACACCCCTGTTTTAAATAATGTGACATTCCAAGTGTTCATCTTGATCAAGACTCAGTCAGCAGGGCATGACCTTCATCAAGAAAAAGAAAGCTCTACTTTACCCAGCCAACATATAGAGGCAGAGAGGATGCAAAGAGGGAAGTGAAAACGGTGCTGAGATGAGGTGAAAAATATAGCAGATATATTGTATTATCTGGTTCTAAAAGTTGTGAAATATCCTGTTTTACAACAAGGAAAATTACCAACGAGCCAATATTTTTCATGTCACAAGCAATCCATTCAAGTTAATTTATAGATAAATATTGTCAATTTTGTGTGTGTGTGTGTGTGCGTGCGTGCGTGCGTGTGTATGTGTGGCTTTGTTCCTGCTACTTGGTGGGGACAATTTCTCAGGAAAAGGCAGCCTTGTTGGGACCGGATGCTCCTTGGTCCCCACAACTTCAGAAGCTGATTTTGGGTGGGAAGGTTGGGTTAAGGACCAAGGTGTGAATTGAGTTTAGGTTATTTTAGGGTCAGCGTACCTGTGAGGTTAGCCTTAGGGTTTGTGGTCAGGGTTAGGATATAAAATTACCAAAAAAATGGAATGAAGTCAATGAAATTCCCCACAAGGATAGAGAGACATAGTGTGTGTGTGTGTGTGTGTGTGTGTGTGTGTGTGTGTGTG
>NW_013953060.1:222008-226325 GCF_001266775.1 Austrofundulus limnaeus
GTGTGTGTGTGTGTGTGTGTGTGTGTGTGTGTGTGTGTGTGTGTGTTGCAACCTGAGAGCTTCAGAGGGATGCTGGGTATGATGCAGAGCAGAAGCAGTGATGCACAGTCAAGCTGACAGCAAGAAAAAGGGGGAAAAAGAGAACAGCTAATGTTCAGCCTGTGTGTGGTGTATTTTTAGGGTGGGGTGTGGGGGTGGTGGTGGAAGAGATAAATAGCACCAACTTTAAGTGAGGAGAGAGGAAAAGAAGGGAAGGAGGGTGAGGTCATTTGAGGATATCTCCTCCTAAACTGAGAGAGGCACAGCCATCATCCACAGTTACATCACAGCTAAGCTCAAACTCAGGATGAACCTCTCCACCCCCACCTTTTTTGTCTATGCCAAGATTTAAATGCTTTAGAAGCTGCTGGTCAACAATGAGGCAGAACAGAGTGTGTGCAGTTGAATGCGTCATATTTTTAAGGTATGAATGTTGATCTGATTTATACGTTTTGTTGTTTCTCTGTTGCTGCAAGCATTGGTGGTGACAGTAGCAACCCAAATCTCTCTCATTGTGTGTGTTGTTTTGTTTAGACTATCACATGTTCATGGTCATTTAGACTTCTTATCGCAGAAAAAGTTCTCTCATATGAAATTAGTTAGCAGTGCAGTCATGACAATTATCTTGTGAAGCAGTGTGCCATACTATTAAAGTGGTGGAAACAAAGCATGGCCATATCTATAGACACGAGAGAAGTTGAATTTTCAGTGAAATTGTTGTGTAAATGTTGATTGCTGAATGATCATGCTAAAAACAAAGAAACTGAGTTGTTTGAACTGAAAGAAGCAAAGAGCCACCTAAAAGCACAAAGTAGCAAAATGCAATAAAAGGAGCACAAGATGACACAAAGCTTGTAGATTGAAGCATAATGAGAGCAATGGTTTAAAGAGTTGTTAAAATCCCAATGTATTTCTAATTTTAAATATTTGTACTTAAGTTTATTTCAAAAAGCTACAAAAGCTGAAAGTTCAAACATGCTGAGAAAAAGTGTGGCTCACCTGTAAAGAAGTAGAGAAACAGCTGCTCCTTCACTTTTGTTGCGCATACTGTGAGTGCGGTAGGCTCTCACTAGTTGAACACCCAGAAAGCAGTTTCAAACATGACACCTTTCTTCATGTAATGAGTCTTGACATCGGCAATTGTGTTTTTTTACTTAAATGAACTTAAAAAATACAAAATGAACAAACTCAAGACAAATAGAAAGTGAGGGTCAAAACACTGTGTTACTCTCAGGTACAAACTTCTGCTCTGCTGATGAGTTTTATGCTATTTATATTATTTATATTATCGATCTAGTAACCAATCAAAATGCACCACGAAATAAGCATATATAACATACAATTATTGTTGCTTATCTTACTATGTTAACACAATTGCAAACTTATTTATTGAAACAACTCAAATAACCAAAAACAACATTTTGCATTGTTACGGTTTGGCACAAGAATGAACCCAAATCCAGGTGGATGATGAAGTTTTTATATAAAAAGTATTTATTAAACAAAAAAAGCTGACAGGGCAGCAAAAACAAGAAAACTCAGGGGACAACAAGGGACCATAACAGGAGGTAAAAATCAAACAATGAACCAGCGAGGATATGGAGGACATGACCAGTGTTTAAAAATGGTAAATGGTAAATGGTACTGAACTTATAGAGCGCTTTTCAAGTCCCTCCGGACCCCAAAGCGCTTTACACTAACAGACATTCACCCATTCACACTCACATTCACACACTGATGATGGCAAGCTACACTGTAGCCACAGCTGCCCTGGGGCACACTGACAGAGGTGGGGCTGCCATGCATCGGCGCCACCGGACCCTCTGACCACCATCAGTAGGCAAGTTAGGTGAAGTGTCTTGCCCAAGGACACAACGACTGAGACGGCTGGACGGGGGATCGAACCAGCGACCTTCTGGTTCCAGGACGACTCCCCTAACCACTCCGCCACAGCCGCCCCCTAAACACACATTGAATGAGGAGATGAACAACAGCTGAGGGAAAATAATGATTATGAGTGACAGGTGAGCATAATTTCAAAAGAAGTGACATTGAAACAGACTGAGGAAGAATGAGTAGTAATAACACTGAGAGAACACACGAGGGAGACATAAAACATGACAACAAAAACACACGACCTCACAGTACCTCCCCTCAATGTATCGTCACCTGACGATACGATGCGGACATGGAAGGGAGGCAGGGGGACAAAAAACAACAACACAGGAGGGAGGGCAATGAGACAAAAGATAACGAATAAGGAAACAAAAAAACAGAAAACAAAAACCAACAGGGAACCCCTGGGAAAAATAACAAAAAAGTCACTAGATGGCACCAGGCAGATGGCAGAAAGTTCAGGTGGGCACCCAGGGACCCAACAAAAATGAGGACAGGGCTCAGGCGAGTGACTTGGCCACAGCAGAGGAGGAGCTCTGGAGGGTGACCTGGAGCTCGGCCACGAAGAGGATGGAGCTCTGGCGGGCGGCCATGGATCCGACCGCATCAGAGTTGAGCTCTGGCAGGTGGCTGTGGATCTGACTGCGTCGGAGGCGGAGCTCTGGTAGATGGCCTGAAGCCCGGCCACGACGAGGATGAAGCTAAGGAGGGTGGCCCGAAGCCCAGCCGCGGAGCTACTCTAGAGGGGCCGGCTCTGAGGACTCTGGAGGGGCTGGCTCTGAGGACTCTGGTGGGACCAGCTCAGGATGGATGGGAACCTCAGCTGCAGGCAACGAGGTCTAAGCTGCAGGCAGCGAGATCTCAGCTGTAGCTAAAGCCAGAGTGGACTCAGGAACAGAGACCAGTGTGGAGATCTTGGGAGCCTCAGGCAGACCCGGGGACTTCACAATCTGACTCGGGGGGTTCTGTAGGCTCAGGCTGACCTGGGGACTTCACGATCAGACTCGTGGGCTTTGTAGACTCTAGTGCTGGCTCTGGCTCAGAGGGTTCTGGTGCTGGCTCCAGCTCTAAGGACTCAGGTGCTGCAGCAGGCTTTGACGGCATCTCCACAAGAGCTGCCATGAAGAACACTGCCACAGCAGCCAGGGTGGTGACCACCATCTCCCTCCCCTCAAGACCCTCCTCACAGGAAGTGGATGCATAGACCCTCTGGTTAGCGCAGGGAGCTGTAGAGGCATCGGCAGTCTAGAGAGTGCAGAGTGCAAATGGAGGTAAAGAAGTTGAAGCTCGTCGGAGCGCAGGTGGCAGTGGAGGCATCGATCCTCGCCGGAGCGCAGGTGGCAGTGGAGACATCGATCCTTGCCAGAGCGAAGGTGTAAGTGGACGTGTCGACCCTCGCCAGAGAGCAGGAGATAGTGGAGGTGTCGACCCTCGCCGGAGCACAGGAGGCAGAATGACCAGGACGCTCGACGGAGCTGGACACAGAAAACTTGGTGGAGTTGGAAACAGATGGCTCGGTGGGGCTTGGACCAGGTGACTCAGATGTGACCACCGTCCTTTTCCAACGGTGGTAGCGGTGGTGAGAGGAACTCACAGGTGGGTCTGAGGCTTGATCCTCTTCCTCTGGTGATGGTGGAGGAAGATCAGCAGGTGACTGGACCGTTGAGGGGAGAAGGGCTGCACGAAGGAGTTCTCTGTCACGCAGAGCTTCCTCGAAGAGGTCCAGCATGCCTGGGTGGGTGGCAAGATTCGAATCTTGAATAAACAACTTAATAGAAGCCTCTGTAGCCACCCACCTACTCCGCTGGTCAACAGCAGGACTCGTGGCGTCAACTAAGGTGCGGGTAGTCCTCTGGATCTTGAGTGCCTCTTTGGAGGAGAAATCCTCAAGGAGGCAAAAATTACTAGAGTCCTCTTCCAGGAGCTCAGGAGAATTAATCCTCCCGGTGGGTTCTTGTTGTGTCTGGTCCATTCTGTTATGGTTTGGTGCAGGAATGAACCCAAATCCAGGCAGAGGATGAATTTTTTATATAAAAAGTATTTATTTAACAAAAAGCTGACAGGGCAGCAAATACAAGAAAACTCGGGGGACAACAAGGGACCAAAACAGGATGTAAAAATTAAACAATGAACCAGCGAGGATATGGAAGACATGACCAGTATTTAAACACACAAAGGGAATGAGGAGATGAACAACAGCTGAGGGAAAATACTGGTTACAAGTGACAGGTGAGCATAATTACAAACAGAAGTGACATTGAAACAGACTGAAGAAGAATGAGTGGTAACTAGAACTGCAAAGCAGTTATGACTGGGGTCCAAGCCCTTTTATGCATGTCAGCCTTTGTCATGTTGTTTGTAGCATATTGTTGATCTTTTAGC
>NW_013953060.1:228399-238597 GCF_001266775.1 Austrofundulus limnaeus
CCGATGGAGACATGGAAACGCTGCTGCTTTGCAGCTGCGTTACCCTGCTTCCTCGGGCTTGGACCCCTAATAACACTGAAAGAACACACAAGGGAGACATGACCCAAGAGAACAAAAACACACAACCTCACATGCATACAGTTTTTAGCTTCTACAAAATGCTCAACAAATATCTACAGCAGATTTGACAGTTAAAAGCCACAACATCGGTAGTGTATCAATGTGTACTCAAGAAGTTAGCTAAGATGTTTGACACAATATTTCCTACCATTAGATAGCTCTGTCCTTTATAAGCTGAAGGCAGCAAAGATCGTGGTTCTCTTTATCATAGATCAAATAATCTGATCCCTTCTAAATACAGTGCTTCAATCGTACAGTCCCTTTTACTGAATATTTAAGATTTCAGTTCAGTCAAAATCAGTAAAATGAGGGTAACACTTTATTTGAAGGGGTGTGCATAAGACTATCATAATGCTGTCATAAATAAGACAACACCTCTCATGAACTTTAATGTGTCTTTATGAATGTTTATGACTGTTGTCATTAAAAGTTGTTTGGTAAATTATGGCACTTTTAATGCAAAGTTGACATTGTTCAAAGGTCATCAAACCACCAAATAAGGTTCTCAAAGCCACCTTATCACAGGTGGGATTCAGCCCAATCCTGTCCAAATCACAGAGATGCCTATTTGCATTGGATTAGTATTATCACAGGACCTCAGAGTTCAGCAAAATATGGTAGGTAATTTGCGGGGGAATTTTTTCTTTACAAATTACTGACATGGCAGATTTGCATGGGATTAACAACACAGACAATCTCTGTAATTATTACAAATAGCATGGGGTCCCTAGGTAAAACTAATCCTGTCAGAATAGGGCTTAGGACAAGTTCAGCAGTCCAAGTAGAGCAGTCAAATCTATTTAGTTGCTTATGGAAGAATTTAAATAATACAGCCTAAAAGCAAATAATCTGGTAGATGGCAATTTACTTAAAAATATATGGAATCATTATTCCATAATTTTTTTCCTCTGCTTGGCCAAAAAATTAACCGTTACAGACTAGCACATTTTATTCTTGATTTATTTTAGTTTCTTAAAGGCACAGTGTGTAGGATTTTGTCAATTCTTTTAGCTGAAATTGAGATAATCACTAAGACAAAAATAAAAAACACGTCTAATCATTGCAGACAAAGACCTTGTTTTATTATTTTTAACTTATAAAAAGCTGTTTATATCTCCATGGCCACGGGTCGCCACCACAGGCAGCCGCCATCTTGCACCGCCATCTTGTCTACGAAGGCTCATGAAGGACAAACTGCGGTGGTGGCATCAAAAATGGTTTTAGTTGTAATACTTTAAATGTAATATTTGTTGTTTGTCATTGTAGCTGGGATAATTTTACTTATTAAACCTCATAATCTTACCACTTGAAACATCACTAGCCCTGAAGCTGCTGGTAGACATCGCGGTTGGAATTATMAAAGGTTTTTGACACCTGAGAGACACCGTAGCAACTCCTTTGTGTTTGGAAGCGGGGGGTGGTGGAGGACCAGGGAGGATGATTCAACCACTCAACCACTAGATGTCACTGAAAATAACAAATCCTACACACTGTGCCTTTAAGTGGCCTTTCTGAATCTGTGATAAATTAGAACAGTTGGTTATACTCAGGGTTTTGTTTTGTTATTTTTTGTTTTTGGTTGTTAGTTTCTTTTATGAGTTTATATGTTTTTGTCCTCTGTGCAGCTCCCTGGTGAAGCTTAGGTGATTGTCAGCTGTGTCTGGGTGAGGCTCCTCCCACGACAGTCATGGTTTTGTTTGTTTGTTCCTTTCTGCGTTTGTGGTAGGCCGGGGAGGGGGTCCTGCTACCTTGTGCCTGGCATGCCACGAAGACGTATTTGAGGGTCAGTTTTCACCTGTCTGAGGTTTGCTGTTGAGGTCTGGGGAGCTGAGATTTGCTGTCTGACAACATCTGTTTTCATCACAGAGGGACTAGATCTAGTCTTACTTTTAGTTATTGGCTCGAAGTACAAAGAGGAGGGAGAGTCTCTCTCTGTTAGACCCATAATTTTTTTAGGGTTTAGCTTTTGTTCTTTTGGGTTTTGTTTTATTTTGTTTTTCTTTTCGGTTTTGACCTTTTTTGTTTTGATTCTTATTTCTATTTTCCTACCTTCTCCTTTTTGGCGTTGTCCGTCAATCTCTTTCAGTGCACAAGCCAGTTTTTGTCTTAATGCCAGTATTGATGAAGTTTGAGTTCTTGCATTTTGAACTCCGTGATTTTTTTCTCATTAAAGATGTTTCCTTTATTTTGATTTTTTGTTTTATTAGCTTTTAGAGTCTCCATTACATTTGAACTGATTTCATCATATTAGAATTTATTCTTATCCTAGATTTTGTGGTTAATTTTTTTTTATTTTGGATTTTTTGTCATGAGGAATGCTTGTGGGTGGAATAAAATCTTCCTGAATGCGGTGGTTAGTCATTTTAACTGATTTTAATACCTTTATTTTCTTCAATTATTCTCAGGTTCATTGAAGATTGTGATGGCCTTTGTGACTTGTGTTGTGATACCTTGTCTAAGTTTAGACTTTTAAGTCTTTTAAATTTTGACATTTTTGATCTTCATCGATTTTTTTCTGATGTGTCATGATGTTCTATTTGTCTTTAAGCTTTATTCCAGTTGTATTTTGCATTATTTGAATATTTTATGGTCGTCATATAAACTGCACTATTTTCTTTGAACTTGATGGTTTTTTTTTTTTGCATTTGTGAAACAGACATTTAATAATTATTCCTTTTAAATTTGGTTTTGAGTATTGTTTACTCAAGAGGAGGGATTGTCATGGACTAATTATTTATTACTGTGTCACCTTGACACTGTCCACTGCTGTTATCTTATGATAACTTATGTTTGCTCTTAATCAGTTTGTTCCAGACGTCAGGACTCCAGCATCGGACTGAACTCTCTCGTTGCGATATGTTAACTCTTTGAGCAAAGAGCTTGTCATTGGCTGATAGTAACATGAGGCGGATTGTGACTGGTTGAACATTGTCACATGGTGTTAATATGAGGTTATATCATTGGTCTACCATCTGATAACGGTGGCCACATTCAACAGACTTCCATGATTGTTTTCTGTTCATTGTTGCCCAGAATTAAATAATTATCAACCATACACACAGACTTTTTTGGTGCATTTATTTCAGTGTGTTTCTGCATTTTGTAATAAACGTGTCCACGACATCAGTCATATTCAAAAAAATTCCCAAAGCTGACATTGCTGTTTTCTCCCAACTTTTGCTGTCTCATTTTGCAGACAATACTGAGCAGCGGCAGTGAGGCATTTTGGTGATTTTCACCTTATGCCTCTCTGCATACCTGGCAATGCTAATTGAACTCACCTGAGAAGGACTGGCTCATCACCTCACTGGCTTTATAAGGAGGACTTGAGGATCAACTCTTCGCTGAAGCATCATAACTGTTTGGTATGAACTCAGCCTGTGACCATTTTTCTAGAGACCTTAGTTTTACTTACCCTCGTGTTTTTCCATGTACTTACCTGTTTTCAGACCCAAGGGACTTTACTGGAGATTGCCAGATGCTGGTCACGCCAGCCTGAGTAGACTTGAGCCACTCACCTGTTCATGCGCTGCCACCTTGCCTCCAACACACCTGTAAATAGAGCACGCACCTGTAAATACTCACCTTTTGGGCCTTGGACCCTGGACCTGCTCCTCCACACAAAACCTAAAGCCCTCACCCATAAGAAACAACACCATCACCTCTCAGAAATTACTTCCTGGAAATGACCTGTCAGTTTACTTACCTATGCCAACTCTCTGCTTCCAGGTCCCGTTCCTTCCCCTGCACCTGTATAATACATTTATTAAGTTTGATTCTGGCCTTTGACACTGTTTGTTCACTGGTATTTGCTCATGTCAACTTACCTTTGAAAAAACCTGATAGGCAGTTTGTGAACAAGTGTTGCTATGGACCACAAGTTGCTGTAAGCTGCCCACAGCTAATGTGAAAATATTCAATATTTTTTTTAATAAACTGACAAACACTAAAACTAAGGACGTTCTATCTATAATTTCAGTTAGTTTTAGTTAGTTTTGTAAAAAGATTATACAGTTTTAGTTATTGTTTTTCATTTTATTACAGTTTTCCTTTATTTAAGTAAACTAAAATGTTTTTTCAATTGTAGTTTTCATTATTTAGTTAGCTTTTTTGTCAGTTCAGTAGAAAATGAAACCAAATATTAGTTTATTTAGTTTATTTATTTCTTCATCATCAGTGACTTTTTTTAAGTGAAGAGAAAATAGAGAGAGAGAAAAACAGAGGGAGAAGTAATTAGAAAGATAGAAAGATTGAAATAGTGATTAGAAGTATATTAAAATACAAATATATAAATATACACCAACAAAACACGGGACCACACACCCAACATCTGTCTGCACATTTGAAAAATAAATGGATAAATACATGGAGGGCATGTATAAAAATATACACATATCCATACCTATATGAAGATACTGTATAGATACATTCTGTATATGCCTACATTCAGAATATTGTCATTATATACACACAGACATATATACACACTCAGTGACCTGTCAGAACCCCCCTAGATCAGAGCACCTGTTTGTGAGCAGTTGTGAACATGCGTGTATGTACAAAAGTTCTCCAATGGAATATTCAATAGTGACTGTGGAGGACCGAGACCCAACCCCCAAGACACGAGGCAGACATAGGGAAGATCAGAGCCCAAGGGCCCGAGAGGATTCCCGAGCGGAGAGCCCCAAAGGGGCACCTGCACGGGAAGATCCGCCCACCCACCCCCCAGATCAGACCATAGAGAAGAAATGGAAGAGTCCCCCCAGCGACCACACGTACAGCCCTCGGGGCCAGCAGCGACAAACTCATAGGCCCCACCGGCAACCGCCATACCAAAGAAGATCCAGGAAAGGGCACAGAGGTCCGGGTCCCCAGGGCGCACTCCCCCCCCAGGCCAAAACCCGACAGGCCCAGAGGCCCCGAGCCCCAGCAGGCCGTCATCAGGCCAGGCCGGCACACACCCCAGTGCCCAGCCCCAGACCTCGGGAACCCCCAGCATGCCAGCAGCCAGCCGCACACCCCACGGGGGGGGGCGAGTAGCAGCGGGCCCCCAGATAAACCAGCAGGAGGGGAAGCCCAGACTGCAGCCTGACAAATACCCAAACATACACAATCGCACCATCCCACCCTCATCCTCACCCCTACTCAGTCAAAGACATACAAGGACGCCACATTCCACTCATACCCCCGATACACACTCTATACCCCCCAGGTCCAGGACATGTACCCACCCACTATTGGAGGCAGCACACACCCAAACCCAGGAGGTAGACCCAATCATTCTGAGGTGGAGAGGAGCAGACAGCCAAGGCCCGGCCCGGGCCGCACCAGGACACCCGGCCAGCCCCCGGCTGCAGAGAAGCCACACCCATGACCACCCCACCACACTGCCAACGACCAAGTGCACCCCCCCAGCCGTCCACCCCCCGGAACCCGGCAGCCACCCCGGCCAGGGGGCCACCCACAGGAACCAAGAGCCACACCTCAGGAGACGAAGTAGCACCAGGGAGGATGGAGAGTCAGCCCCGCCGCCGGTCGCTAGGGTCGGGGCTGACTTCTACAGTTGTAGAAGTTAGCTAAATAACCCTGCTAGTTGCCATCCGAGCAGCGAGGATGTAATCACTGACATGGTGGGATTTTCCTGGAATTGGCCCTTCTTAGAGTGACGTCAAGAACTCATTTCATAAAGTGAGTTGTTTTTCACCATAACAACATATTATTGATTACAACTAGATTGTTCGATTGTACATAAGAGGATGGAAGGAAAAGGAAATGATTTTATTTTTGACCTAGATGGCAGTAACATTGGGCAACTAACTGGAGCCGCCTGGTGAATACTCAAGTCTTATGTTTAATGTCCAGAATTATATCTGATTTTTGGGGTATTCATTTCAGAAGTTTTTTTTCTCTGTTTCATTTTCTGTTTATATGTATGTCTGCTGCAGCACAACCTCCTTGTGATGCTGGTCTCATGCCCTCTGGCCAGCTGGTCATTATGACTGCGGCAACCATGTTCCCTCAAAAAGAAGTGAGGGAAATGTTAATTTGTGTTTTATTTTGACTTCATTTGAAAATATATTTCTGTTAATTTTTTTAGTTAATCGGGTTGTTTTAAAGTTAATTTTCATCTGTTTGACTTATTATAACGGCATATTTTTTCTTAAATATTTAATTCTTTTAAACTGTTTTTTTTAACTTTGTGGTTGAAATAATAATTTCACCATGAACTACTTTGGAAAAATAGTACTTTCAACTGAAAAGAAACTGAAAAGAAACTGAAAGTAAACTTCTGTTGGGGGCGGAGCTAATGTAAACAAAAGGATGGGAGGGGGTTTCCATAGCATCTTGTGCAAAGCAGCAGGTTCTGAAGAGAGCTGAAGAACAGRCAGAACTGACATGGTGAAATTTCATTATCTGAGATTAATTTTGTGAATTAAATCAAATTAACATGTTTTGTAGAGTCCATAGATGGATCCTAACTTGTTCTAGGACCCCCATAATAGGTCTCCTTTAATATGAGGTCAGCCCGCTGCTTGATAAGCTAATCAGTCCAGACAAAAGAATTTCAAATAAATTATGAGGAAAAGAGATTTTAGCTTTTAAATTAAGTTCGTCTTCTTTTGGGTCTCTTTCCACATTCCTGTTTTTTTTTAAGGTTAGGTCACATTAAAATTCTAAAATATCTGTATTTGATCGTCATGCTTGAAAATAGTTTGTGTAAACCCGCTGGCCCTTGTTAGATTGTGTGAATTCTAGTTTGAAGCTCTCTCTTCAGTCTCTGAGTGCTGGATTGATTCACATGTAATGAAAGAGGTTATGTGCTGGCACAGTTCAGAGAACAGCACCATCTGACCTGAAACATTTCAAGAATAAAAACACAAACATTTCATTTTTTTTACTGAATGTTGGGTGCTCTTGAGATTGTATCACTGGAGCCAAGTGTTTAAAAAAGCATATCAGTGGCAGAAGATATGCTACTGTTTGATATGTTACAGTAAAATCTGGAGCAGTTCCTGAGCTGTGAAAAGCAGGCATATGGAGAAACGGTCTGTATTTGTGTCTCGGTAATCCAGAGCCAAGTCCCAGAATGACTTCTTCTTTTCTATTCGCAGCTGAGGCTAACTAAAGATTGGCTTTTGTTTCTGGTGCAGTGAAGCTTTCCAAGAAAAATGTGTCTGTATGGGCACCTTTGCTAGCGTTTCTCTTAGAGTGTAAGTGCTAGCCAGTCAGTCTGCTTCTGGCTGTGTGTAACTGGAAGATGGAGGAGTCAAGTGTGTGTGTGTAAACATGTGTGTGTACGTCTGTTTGTGTACAACACAACATCACGTTGTTTTGGGAGGACTAGCACTCAATGAGTAGTAACTCTACCTGGACTCCACTGTCCCTCTTGTGTTTGAGGAGGAAGGAGATGGAAGGTTGAGGCAGAAGCATGAAGGGGGGAGGGAGGGAGAGGAGGAGAAAAAAGGGGAGAGGTTCAGGGGTGACAGGAGGACGTCTTCATGGCTGCGCTTTCCCTTTGCTGAATCTCCACATTCCCTTTTCTCTTTTCTGTTTTGTCTCATTCAGCTCAGCAAGGGAGGGAGTCAAAGGGACAAGGAGAGCTTTACAGTTCAGTTCTGAAAAGAGAGAAAAAAAGGCTTTTTTCTACATTTTAAGGCTAGGATCTTGGCTGTGTTACAAACAGATGTTGCTTGTCATTTGCTCGTGATGCAGTGAAGCAGCTTGTAAAATTACCAAGCTGAAAGATTACTGTATCTCCCTTTTTATTGATATGTTTTCAATCAGTTTAATTGTTAGGAAAATAGTTGGCATTTGTTTTAATTATGTTCTTGCCCTTATTCTGTTTGTCTGACTCTTTCTTCACCATCTCCCTGAGCAGCTTTTTATGTTTTTGGTTTGATCTGTATTTTATTTTATTTTTTGTATTTGTTTTATTATTTTTTGTATTTGTTTTGATGGGCCACAGTGGAAATGACTATCTTTACCTTCTACACTAGCAAATGCCTCACAGAGCAGAGCAACCAAACATTTGGAAACTAAAGACAAACTGGTGAGTCAACATAATATTCTCTAAGTTTTGCTTTGTTTTTTACGGTTTTGCTTTGTGGCTGCTTCTAATCCTGAATGTTCTTATTAGTTGTGCTGCATGGTGTTTGTTTGTTTGTTTATTTATTTATTTATTTATTTATTTATTTATTTATTTATTGTTTGCATTGGTTTTTTCCCAGAAGTAGCTTAGCTGAAAGCGGCCTGAAGTGACTGCTAACTGTTTCCATACTGTGAGATATCAAAAAGTGGGAGGGGCTTGCTTTATCCTCACTTCTCTTTTCTATTCTTCATATCCACTCGCCCCTCTTCCTTCTTCCAGCTGCTCACTCTGGCTCTGTTGCTGGGTAGACTGTGTGAGTGGCTGGGTTTGGCTGGTGACACCGTTCAGTGCCGAACAATGCAAGAGGTGGCCTTTAGATGCTCTGAGTTTCGTCCCTAGTCTTTCTCAGTCACACATGTTGGAGCAGTGCTGGTGGTGTGGGCTGGCAGGGTGCTGCAGACCCTGCTGAACTCTTTGTTCGACCATTCTCAAGGTGTCTTTCAGACCCCTGGCAAAGACCCACTGACATACTTTAGGCAACTTGGCAACGACTTCAAAGTCAGATGCCTCATTTAAATTCAGGCAGATGGAAGAGACGAAAGAAAAGTACAGATGGAGTCTGGAAGTTTAAATTGGATCACTTGCTTTTTGTTAGTTTTATTTTGTTTTGCATTTGTTTTGAAGGTTTTTACTTTGTATCTGCAAATATATAATTTATTTGATAACAGGCAGAAATGAACTGATGACACAACATTGATGTTTTCAAAATGTGACAAAAAACAACTGTGGAGGTGTGGATTTTATTTTCAGTGAATTTGTTTATTATGTTCATCTTTTTATAAAACTGTTCTTGACAATGTTTTTATTGAAGAGAACTGAAGTGCTTTTTTAAAATAAACAAAAGATCAATGTCATGATCTGTGTTAATTTTATTAACTAAGAAACATTTACATCTTTTGGTAAAATGTACTAATTGAAAGTCATGAAAAGCAAACAAATTTCTAAAAAAATTCAACCTGTTTTTACATTTTTCTTGCATTGTTTACTGTTCAATACAACTCTACAGTTTCAGAAAGTCATGAAAGTTTCTAAGAGGATTTATGACACATCAGCTTCACACAGTTTTAACTAACTATTATCTATGTCTGATCAGAGCACAGACTCTGGGAGTTTCCACCTGTCACTGACCAAAATATCATTTTTAGCAAATGATATTCAAAACCAGGCATCTTGACATTCAGAGAATCAGTGTACACAAGTATTTTATCTTAATAATGTACTTGAGGTTGAATCTAAAATCATGTTAAATATGCAGGAAATCTGAAAGTGACTGCATTTCTTATTGAACTGTAGATGCTATTTATTTTTCTTTTTTCTCTTTAAAGATTTATTCTGTGGCTGCACATTAAATAAAGATGATTTATTATGAAATGTATGAAATTAACTTTTAATAGGGATTGATTAGTTTTATTCTGAAATAATTGTCCTTTTCAATTGGAAGAACTGAATCATTTTAACCAAAGTCAAAGTTGAAACTCTCAGGCTATAAGCAGAAAATGATTTGTTTTTCAGTATTGATCTTTTTAAGGCTGAGTCACCCAGCAAGATTTTAAACATGTTGGCCAATTTTCAAAGGCTGATAGAGCCCACACATGAGGATAAAAAATCATGGATCTACCAGGTTTGGTCCTACAGTGTGTGGTGTACAGACACACGGGAAGAGACAACACACCACACACGAAAAGATATTTCATTCCTGAAAATTCAGATGTCAGATTTATATCACGAGAGAATTCAGATGTCCAAGGAAAAATCTCACCTGCCCTCCAGAGAGAAGTGAGTTCAGAATAAATAAACATTTTCAACAAGGAAGAAACAATGGGTCTCATGCAAGAACATGTTGGTATTCTTCTCCTAAATTTCTCTTACTTTTGTTCGTACAAAGGGTTCGTACGAACATGTCACGTCAGATTCAACAAACTCTTCTAT
>NW_013953060.1:241652-243020 GCF_001266775.1 Austrofundulus limnaeus
ATATATATATATATGTAGCACCCTTACAACCACTCTTAGAAACCCGAATGGAGGGGTGCTTGGGTTCGTTGTAGAAGGTAGATACCAGAAAGGTTTACCTAGATCGTGGATAATTCCAAAAATTACGTGTGAGCAGAAACACTTGCCTATTTTATCCTGAATAAGACCCAGAGAGATATTAACTTTTCAGCAACTGATTTGGCCTAATTTTTTATTTAGCTCAATAACAAAGAAATTTGACACTCATAAAGCAAACAATTGGCAAACAAAATGTATAAAAAATAACTTAAATTCTTTCCCCCAAAATAATAATAAAAAATAACAATCGAATAATACCCAAGTGTTATCGAATCAGATCAAATGGTACCTCTTTTTTCTTCTCTTTTCATCCAAAAGTTAATGCTTAGCTCCTTATTTACCTTTTACTAGTACCTCACATTAAGTTCAAGAACATTAGAAAACATTTTTCAAACCACCAGTAGAACTCATTTAAAATGCAGAGGGCCCCTCGTGCACGCACGCACACACACACACACACACAGTCAGGGTTGAGTACTCATGAGACCCAGAAAAAAATACCATTGCAGGCCTGTTCAGCAACATTGAGCACTGTGATATTTCTGACCTTCAAAAAACATTGAGAGCGTTGCAATTTCCTGACTCCAGAAAACATTGAGAGCGTGCTATTACCTGACTCCAGAAAACATTGAGAGCGGTGCAATCTCACGATTCCAGAAAGCATTGAGAGCATTGTAATCTGCCAGCTAGCTTAGCTGTAGCACGTCCTAGCTCCTCGTGTCTCTCGCTCGTCCTTCGCCCCTCGTGTTTTTGTCGCTCCGCTTCAGCTTAGAATCTTTCAAGCTTTTTTGTCCATGGAACCAAGTCTCAGTCTTCTTACTTTGTGAACTTCTTTCTCCTCCTTTTCGCCTCGAGCTTCGGCTCGTCCAGCAAATGTTTTTCTCCTCCGTCCATGTCTCTCGCCCTAGTTCACTCGCTCCCTCATTTCTTTTTTTCTCCTCCTCCTGTTCCTCCTAGAACAGTCACAAGCACCCGCCCCCTCACGTACTTTTAACCAATCATCATCAGTTACAGATCTGACTGCATTAACTGACCAATAAAACAACAAAACACATGGGACAACTTATATCAAACTCGAACCACCCTTTTTGTTCACAAAATTTCAATAAAATGTCACTCACCAAAACAAAACATATTTCACCATCATTAAAAGTAAACTTACTTTACATTGTTTATTATCAAAATAATAGCAAAAATCAGTTACTTGTGGTAAATGGTACTGAACTTATAGAGCGCTTTTTCAAGTCCCTCCGGACCCCAAAGAGCTTTACACTAATAGACATTCACCCA
>NW_013953060.1:244781-245803 GCF_001266775.1 Austrofundulus limnaeus
ATGGAAAAGACGGTTAGAGGCTAAGATCAAGATAACAAGGAGGGAAGTGAGCCAACTGTCAGAGCTCCTAAGGGGTGCAATGAAAAGATCAGTACCCAAGAAGTACAGCCAGATGCCCATACTGAAGCACTCGAAACCGCTAAACAACGGCTCCAAGCCTTGGCCAGCCGCCTAAAGAGATACACAAGAGAGAATGAAGCCAGGAGGATTAACCGGCTCTTCTCCACCCAACCAGCTAAAGTGTACTCTCAATGGCAGGGTAATAACAGAGTAGACCCACCAAGGCTGGAGACTGAATATGGGAAAGTGAGGCATCCCACAAAAGCAATGCACAGTGGCAAACCTCTCTACGAGAAGACCACAGCAACCTCCCTGAACAAGCCCTGATAACCATCACTGTGGCAGATGTCTAAGAAAGAGTCTCAGGTATGAAAAACTGGACAGCACCAGGGCCTGACATGATCCATGCCTACTGGCTAAAGAAGTTCACTGCCCTCCATGAGCGACTAGCAGCTCAACTGAACCAGATGCTACAAAATGGGACTCACCCTGAATGGTTAACTSAAGRRYRMACAATCCTCATCCAGAAGGATCCCTCAAAGGGTTCAGTCCCATCCAACTATCGGCCGATAACCTGTCTCTCTACAACATGGAAGCTCATGTCAGGCATCATAGTGGCTAAGATAAGCGGGCACATGGATAAATACATGAGCACGACACAGAAGGGTATCGGGATAAATAGCAGAGGAGCCAAAACACCAACTCCTTGTAGACCACACAGTCGCCCGAGACTGCAAAACCCGACACACCAACCTGTGCACTGCTTGGATTGATTACAAGAAAGCCTATGACTCAATGCCACACACTTGGATCATTGAATGCTTAGAGATGTACATGTACAACATCAATAGGACTCTAAGAGCCTTCATTGCAAACTCGATGGGGCTGTGGAAAATGATAGAGTTTTATTGGATTTATTAAACTTCTTAAGGTGTTTCAAATAAAGTCTTGAGGTACGTGAC
>NW_013953060.1:249711-254547 GCF_001266775.1 Austrofundulus limnaeus
TGTGTGTGTGTGTGTGTGTGTGTGTGTGTGTGTGTGTAGGCAGATCAGTCTCAGAGATGAAACTGGATGAAAGATGGAAATGAGTGAAACAAACTGATATCAGGTCAGTTTAATTCTTCATCAGTTTTGAAGAGCAGAACCTTTGGCTCTTTTGGACCACAACAGAACCACACCACAGAGCTGTGGCCTGAACTGATTAAAGCTGATTAAAGTTTACAAATGTTGGCACTGAGTCTAAAAAGCTTTGGCAGCATTYGACCAGGTTTGATCATTTCTTTTATTGGAATAGTTCAGGCTTTAGCACTGATTTTTAAAGCATGTTTGGTTTTTGTCAGGTTTTTCAGGAGCCTCCACCTGGTGCATCATAGTTGTTTACTTCTCTTTGTATCTGCAGGGGCAAGGCCTGATGTCTGACTCAGCTGTGTCAGAGACCACCAACACCTGCTGAGTCAGCACAGACCACCTCCCTGATCTAACTGCAACATTTAGTGAAACTCATGTAATGGTCGGTGCGTGCAAACATCTGYTTTTAACTCTATTAAAGTTCTGTATCCTCAGAAATATTCTGCAACCTAAAAACAGGACGTGTTCCTGCTGAAACAGACTTAATAAAAAATAAATAAAAACTGTTCACTGAAGCTGAGAGAAAAATGAGAGGAAAGCTAGTTTACATTTAACTTTAAAAATAAAAAGCTTGTAGTCAAAGCAACAGGATATTCAAATCTGACTCTTTACTTTGTTGCAGACCTGTAGGAACTGAGCGTGCTCAGAACCAGGGAGGCTGCAAGACAGCAACAAAAGTAAAACATGATAAAACCTTTTAAAGAAGTGATTTCTGGTTGTTTAAACAGTTTGTTCTAAAACTCAGTAATATTTAATATCAAACAACAAGTAAAGAATAAAATCCTGTAATAAATAAAATAATAAAAAGTAACTTAAAGTGCTCATTTTGAGCTCTGGTACTGAAGGAAAACAATGTGCTGCCTTTGCTGTGAAAATCAGTTTAATCAAATACTAAAAAAGATGAAATAGTTTCTTTTGAAACTTGAAATCTTTGCCCGTGCAGTCGGCCACAGAGTGGCTCCACGCAGGTGAGGGCAGGTGTCTCTTACCTCCAAGTATGTGGGTTTCAGTCCAGTCCAGGGCAGGTTTTGCATTTCATGGCCCATCATCTGGGTGGAGACTGGCAGCAGACTTCCTGCAGCAGGAATCAGGGCAGCTGGGGACTATAAAACACCTGCTTCTGGAAAATCTGACACAGATCAACCGTGTTGGAAACCAAAGGATAGGTGTGTGTGTGTGTGTGTGTGTGAGTTCCCAACGATCAGTAACTATCTGATAAAAACAGGTAGTTCCTCATTGAAAATCATCATGAAATTGATCATTTTGGAGCTGATTTCTCTCCCTCTGCTGATGTCTGTGATCTTCTGGACGCAGGTAAACATCTTTCCTTTTGTTACACCAACAACAATACAGTCAGGATTCTTCTTCATCAACTTCAGCTTTTATGTTTACTTTAAATTCTGTAGTTTTACATTTTTCTGTCTGTACAAAATCAGTTCAAAGTAACCAACTAAAAGGCTGATTTGGAGACTCACCTGGTCTAAATGTCAAAAGGAAGTTCTCAAATCAGAACAATTTGCCACAGTGAGAAAAAACACTGGTCTGAAACTTTTCTGCTTTATTACCTCCGTTTGGTTTCTGTCATTTAAATAAAACTCTTTTTATTAAGTGTTTTATTACAGAATGAATAAAAGCTGGGGAGTAGAATTTAAAGGTGAGCGACCTGAAGCCTGCTGCATTCAGCCAGTTCAACTTCTCTGGTTACTTCCTGCTTATCTGCTTTAATTAACCCGAAAAACCTTTAAAAGCTGCAGCGACAACCTAAATCTCTGCATCCAGCTGAAAGCTGCTGCAGGTAAAACAGGAAGCTGATCGACAAAAAGAGGAACTTTCTGCTCATGTCATTAAAAATGTGACCTTTTCTGAGCTAAATATGCTGCAGGCCGAGCCGGTTCTGGAGAAAAAGAGACTGGACCCAACAAACAGAATCAACTGTCCAAACAGTTCAGTTTTAAATGACCGTTAGGAAAGATTTTCATTTGCTCAGAAATTTCTGAAGGGTCCAAATCTGAGTGTTCTGATCAATATGCTGCCAACAGRACACTGCATTTCCTCATTCATCTGTCACTGTGGACACAAAGACTGGTGGCTTTACATCATCTGTTCCCATGAAGACATGTTTGTCTGCTGCTTCCATTCTGAGGTAACACAAGTGTCTTCTTCTCTGTTCTTTATCAGGGTTCCACAGCAGAGACTAATACCACCACCAGCCCTGCCCCCGCTACCACTAACAGCATGTCTACCAACACCAACAGCACCAACAATGGCAAAGGCAGCAGCACCACAAGTGGTACCACCAGGACAACCCAGTCTCCCAGTGGCAGCAATGGTCAGTCCACCAACAGCACCACTGGTGGCACCAATGGTCAGTCCACCAACAGCACCACTGGTGGCACCAATGGTCAGTCCACCAACAGCACCACTGGTGGCACCAATGGTCAGTCCACCAGCAGCACCACTGGTGGCAGCAGTGGTCAGTCTGCCAGCAGCACCACTGGTGGCACCAATGGTCAGTCCACCAGCAGCACCACATCTTCATCCAAACAGCCACCGTCAGCAGCTGCAGTGAGAAGCTTCACCTCCATCCATCTGCTGCTCTCATCCTTCATCCTGCAGGCTGTCTGTATGTGAGACACCTCACCTGAGCTCAGCAGGACCAGTTCCTCTAAGATCAGGAAGGTTAGTTTACCTGAGCTGGGAACAGTTGTACAACAACAGGTAGTTTACCTGAGCTCAGGACAATGTTTATGACAGTAAGTAGTTTGACTGAAAAAGGTAGCTCAGGACAGGTAGTTTTCTGAGCTCAGGTGGATAATTTACCTGATCAGGTAGTTTTCTGAGCTCAGGTGGGGTAGCTCCCTCAGACAGGTAGTTTACATCAGTTCATGGTCCAGTGAAGATCCATCAGWAACTGTTAGTTTCACCTGACGTTAGAGGCTGAGCAGCAGCTGAAAAGTTCTTTGGATGGTTTTGATTCTGGTGGTTTCTGGGTTGATGCAAATAAAATGTAAATAGAGGATTTAATTTTTTTTCTCTTGTTGCTGGATTCTTGTTTTGTGGGGGGTGTCTGGGGGGGTTCTCTGTAGGTGTTAAATTTTAATATATTTTAGTGTAAATGTTTGTGTTACAAGTAGTTATATAAAGAACAACATATTTTACATCCATGTATCTAAAATCTATAAACACAATAAAATCAGAGAAATAAGCTTTGATGAGGAAGTCTTGGTTTATAGAATGTTTTATGTGATATAATCTCATCAATATTAGAATGTTTAATTAGTTTAAAGTAAAATGAATAGTTTTGTTGTTGGTATGAACCCATGTGTACAGTATCTTCTCTGGCTGATTAGTTCTGTTAACATCAATGCTAATAATTAAAGGCACCAGTCATTGATTCATGAATACTAATTAATTCATTCTTAATGAAAGTAAACTCATCCTCCACCTCTGTTTTCTGATGCACAAAATGTTTCATTTTTATGAATAAGATGTTTTATTTCAAACCTGTTTCTCTCCACTGATTATCATATTTTCTGCAGAAGCTTGTGCAGTAATTACTGAGCAAAGATGAGTTTTAAACATGCTGATCTGCTCCAACATGGCAAGGCTTGGATCAGATCTCCACTGATCAAATGCAAACTTCTGGAAGGCAACAGATGATGAATTTTGGAAACATATTTAGGTGCCTGTATCATAAAATCTACATGATGACAAATGGTGTTCCATGATATTTACATTAATCATGGTGCACAAACTATATATTTGCAAATATACATTAAAAAACCCTCAGCAGATGATAAGCGCCACATTCTACAGGTCTCTAGAATGAAGGATCAGGGCTTCAAAACCTTCAGGAATCTCAATAATTTAATGCCATGCCACCTCTGATTAATAAGGTCCATGTTACATATAAGAGAACCAGGACTTTAGGATGAGAAATGTTCTACTGGAACCAGAAGATCAAGAAAGCTTAACACTGTCAGATAGTTACTTTACGAGCAAGATCAGAGAGGGATGAATAAGAAGGGTATGGGAATGATGGAAACTATAATATCCAACATGCTGACTGACTCAGAATCAAGTTTGGATCCAGTTTTCCAGTATCTACATGAAGAAACACCTAGAAACTAAGGTACAATATAGAGATGCTATGGCAATGAGGTTAAACAATCAACCCTACCATCTGAGTTTGAGTCCAATCTAACATACACCATAGCATCAATGATCCTTTAAATAAAGCTTTGCAACATCAGAAGAAACATTTTCCCCATGGAGGTCGACACAGAACATTAAGCTCAGGCCATTTCCTACAGGTTCTTTGGTTGTAGCAGACTTTCTTTGGTCTAACCCTAACCATTGATGTTCCAAGTAGAAAGGCAGGTCCTCGAGAGCCGATGGACATTTGGAACAAAGCCCAACATATATAATAGATCAGGACTCTGTACCACAGAGCAGACAGTGTCCCTACAAACCCAGGAGCCAGGCAGAAAGAGAAATCACACACACGACAGGCCCTGGAGCAGTGGGGGCCTCCGTTTTTCAGATGTCCCCCTTCTACAGCGCTGCCAGTATCACTCCACCCCTGTTAATAAAAGGTATTAATTAGGTGTCAACGATAGCCATGTGATGTGAGTATGAGTCACATGGAGGCAGGACTTAAAAGTCTGAATTTAGCCTGAAACTCTCAGACTGAAGAAGTCTCTTGGAGGAGAG
>NW_013953060.1:254853-257065 GCF_001266775.1 Austrofundulus limnaeus
CTACTTCCTGTTTACTTCTTCTTATTTACTACTTCCTGTTTACTACATCCTCTTTACTAGGTGTTAATTAGGTGTCAACGATAGCCATGTGATGTGAGTATCAGTCACATGGAGGCAGGACTTAAAAGCCTGAATTTAGCCTGAAACTCTCAGACTGAAGAAGTCTCTTGGAGGAGAGACGAAACGTTTCATGAGAGAAGAACCCGTCCAGAAGACCTATACGATTTTTTTCCTCCAACATATTTACTGTATACATGACATCTGTTTTCAGACAAGACGGGAGAGGCATGGTTTTATCTGGACAAGATTTCAATCCATCACAAAGCAACTCATTCATGGATAACTGAAACCCCTCAGGTTATTTTTGAAATGTTTGATCAAGTCCATAAAAGTGAATGTGTCTCTTCAAGAGTGTTTTTAAAGATCAGTAGATGTTTCTTCATGAATGAAGACATGTCTAGTTCCTCTCACCTTGTCAGGAACTCCAATCTGAACTTTCATCCAGCAGTTTCTCTTTCTGAAGGAATTTCCCTGTGATCTATTTGGGTTTCAGGTTGGTTATTATTCACCAGCAGGAACACTACCCATCCTTCAGCAGCACAACATAAAAATTAATTTATAAACTTGGGTTTAATAAAAGAAAACATCATGATCATCACCCTGAACAGAAAATAAATGAGGTGCAATTTAAAAAATGTGATCAGTTTCCATTCTTTTAGTCCAACTTTAATCAATGGGATTTGTCTGGATAAATAAAATAACAAATTTTGGATCAAAGTATCAGTGCGAATGGTTAAAAATGTTACTCATTTTGTTTCCATGAATGTCAATGAAGAAATATGCCCTTCAGGCATGTTTCTAATAAATAACTGACTGAACTAACTTCCTTGATTCAAGTTGAAATCACAGAATTATTAATCTGCTCAACTTGTTTGTTTCAGACAGTATATAAGCAACGGTGCATAGTTTTCTCCTCAAATTTCAGATTTGACACAGGGTAAGGGTAAGCTTTCTGTGCAGCAGGACAACATCTCTGAATCCACTTGTTTCTTCATCATGAAGACATTGGTTCTCATCTTCTTTAGTGTGGCTCTGCAGGCTTACACACAGGTACAGTATCTACTCTTCATTATTTCATTACAGATCTAAAGAGAGGTTGATCACAATACTTTGAATTGTTTTTAAATAGTATTTATAGTTCCTGAATATACAGACATAAAACCATGGGGTGTTTTGACTGGGGTACAGTAAACAATCATAAGGAAAACATTGGTCTCAGTTGTTCAGTCTTTTACTTTTGTGAGACTGAATGGCAGACTTCATTCAAAAACAGAAAAATCTGAAATATTTTTGAGTTGAAGAGACTAGATATACCCAGTCAAACCTGTACTCTCAGGCATTTGGTTAAGTATAAAGTTCAGAAAAGAACCTTCAAAATAAGGACCTCTGAATTCTGAAGATACCTTAATTTACTGTGACAAGGATCAAATGCTAGTTTATACTAGAAAAACTAGAATAGAACTGTTGTGAGGTGCTGATCAATAGAAAACACAAAAACAACAAAAGTTTCAAACATCTATTTTTCATGCAAACTGGTTTTATTATCAACATTCAGGACTGTGGAATTATTAACTTTAGTGCTCACTCATGCAGTCCAATGTCAGAAAGACCTTCACTGACAATCTGCAATTAGTATACTTGTACAACTCTGACTTTTGTTTCAAACACTGAACCAATATTCTGTCCAGGATCAACAGATGACAAATGGAACAAATGTGGATGCATCTACTATGGCTAAAACAACAACTGTACCTCCAAATACAACTCCACCCATCTCCATAACGACCAATACTGAAACAGTGACCACAGGTATAATTGTGTCTACATTCAACACAATGGATTCACCAAATGGGCCAACTTCAACCCCAACCACCTCAACTGTATCATCCACTTCAACTTCAACCCCAACCATCTCAACTGTATCATCCACTTCAACTTCAACCCCAACCACCTCAACTGTATCATCCACTTCAACTTCAACCCCAACCACTCAACTGTATCATCCACTTCAACTTCAACCCCAACCACCTCAACTGTATCATCCACTTCAACTTCAACATCCACTTCAACTGTATCATCCACTTCAACCCCAACCACCTCAACTGCATCATCCACTTCAACTGTATCATCCACTTCAACTGTATCATCCACT
>NW_013953060.1:258065-261035 GCF_001266775.1 Austrofundulus limnaeus
GTGAACAGATGTGTGAACAGACGTGTGTACAGATGTGTGTACAGACGTGTGTACAGATGTGTGTACAGACGTGTGAACAGATGTGTGTACAGACGTGTGAACAGATGTGTGAACAGATGTGTGTACAGACGTGTGAACAGATGTGTGTACAGACGTGTGTACAGACGTGTGTACAGATGTGTGAACAGATGTGTGTACAGACGTGTGTACAGACATGTGTACAGACGTGTGTACAGATGTGTGAACAGATGTGTGTACAGATGTGTGTACAGATGTGTGTCAGTGTAGCCGCACACTCTGCTGTCAGAGTTTACCTGTTCACCTGTGGAGCACAGAAACTCCACACCTGTGTGCTCACTGCAAACACAGTAACAAAGCAAACATGGACGAAGCTAAACTTCCAGAGTTTGTTTTTTAAATGATCATTTAGATCAGTTGGTTTTAACTCTTCAGTCGTTTGATTGGTAAATAAGACATAAAGGTCAGWGTTTCTGGAAGCTGGTGGAGCTGGGACCTGGACAAAAGATGAAACCAGAAACTTTGGTTGTTATTTGTGAAGCAGATGTTTTACTCTTTTCAGAAATCTGACATTTCTGAAAAGAAAGAAAAGAAGCAACAACATGAAGAGCTGCACAGTACAGACTCTGAGCTGAAACTAAATTAAAGAGCTTCTCAGTGGAACGGGTCAGGATGTTCCCACACAGTGCTGCACATGTTCCTGCTGAAATAAAGGATGTAGAAACACAGGCTCCTGTCAGAGAGATGAAGTCAGCATCTCCTCCATGTGACAAACAGAGTCCAGTTCAAAGTCTGCAGAGTCTGAAAGGAAAGCTGCTGCAGCTGCTCAACAACAGACCTGAGAACAGGTGCACATATCCACCTTCATCCAGTCAGATAGCATCAAACCAGGAGCTCGTGATGTTTGTCTCACAGTAAACATGGTTAAAGGTCCAACAAGATCAAAACTGACGCAGAGCTGCACAAACCTGGAGCTTTGCTTTAAATTCCTCTTTATTAATAAATGAACAGATTCAGACAAAAATACTTCAGATAAAATTTCATCTGCTGTCACCTGACCCTGCAAATATAAAGAAAAGTCCTGCTGTAATAAAACCCCGCCCTCTATAACAGTATAAAAGGTTTTTATAACAATAAGTTCATGGAACAATAAAAATYTGAAACAAAAAGAAAGAACAGGCTGTACAGACCAGCTACAGTTACACAAGTTAAACACACACATGTGCACATTAACACACCGAGAGCCCCTCTCTGCTTTAATCCCAGGCAGGACGTCAGCCGGACCCACAGAGTCCAGATGAACCCTTCAGTCTGCTGACCAATGACTGAAGAGCAGAAGAATGAAAGCCTGACAGATGTGCTGCACAGCTTCCTGGCTGCAGCACTCAGCAGGTCCAGATGTTCAGAGGAGAGCTCAGGTCCTGGGTCCGGTGTCCACCCTGCAGACTGAAGACTACAGCAGCTCGATGTCCCACTGCTGACTGGGCCGGTCCTCACTCTGTGGCATCAGCACCACGTGTTCCCGGTCGTAGGTTTTACCTCCTGCAGGAACAAGAAGAACCAACAGTCAGAGGGAGGTCCACACCTGGACTCTGACGTTTCTCATGACGATGGAAKTGATATTAATCATCTTTCATCGTTTTCTCTGACAGTAAATCTGCTCTTAAACTTTTCCTTTCCTCTGTGAAGATCTGGGATTAAGAGATGAAATGTTTTTAATTGGATCAGAAAACAGGTGTAGGGTCTTCACTCGAGGTGACCCCTCCACAGGTTAGATTTGAAACGATTCAACAGACTCAGGACAAACCCAGACTCTGTCCTCTGATCCGACCCACCTTTAACATCCAGAACCATCCCGGAGAACGTCAGGCTGCTGATGAGACCCGTCATGTGGGCTGACCAGGTCTGGATCGGCTGCCGGGTCTCAGTCCACAGAACCACTTTTGCTGAAGGTTCCACGTTCCCCATGACTTGGAGACACATGTTGGGGGACATCTGCAGGAGCAAACATCACATCACTGGACCCAGCAGAACTTCCTGTTGGTAAAGTTCATCTACACCAGCTGATAGGTGGAACTCTTTAGAAACAAATAATCCTAAATCATCTGCAGATGTTTGGTGGTTTGGACCATCATGGCTCTGTACCACTGACAGAACAGGAAGTTCTGACGTCTCTTTAAACACCAACAACGTGATGAAGTGGAGTTCTGATCAGGTTCTGATGACTGTCACCTTGTTTTTGATCAGCCCGTCCTGGTAGAACCAGACGTCACTTAAAGGCTCCACCTCCTGCGCTGCCACCACCCGACCAGATCTCATCTCTTCCACGCCTCCCTGAACGGACAGGAAGTGACCGCTGTCTTTGTTCCTCACACGGAACAAGTGTCGCTTCTGCACCAAGAAAATGGAGATGTTTGAAAAAACTGAACAGAAACTGAATTTTCTCTGCAGGTTCTGATGGTTCTACAGCCACGTTTCAGAGGCAGCACGARGGCTCAGTGGTTAGCACCGACGCCCCACAGCAAGAAGGTCCAGGGTTCGATCCCCGGTTCAGACCTGGGGTCTTTGTGTGGAGTTTACATGTTCTCCTTGTGCTMGTGTGGGTTTTCTCCAGGTTCTCTGGTTTCCCCCACAACACAACAACATGTAACAACACAACGACACGCAACACAACAACAACACGTAACAACACGTAACAACACAACATGTAACTACACGTAACAACACGTAACAACACAACAACATGTAACAACACAACGACACGTAACACAACAACAACACGTAACAACACGTAACAACACAACATGTAACTACACGTAACAACACGTAACAACACAACAACATGTAACAACACGTAACAACACGTAACAACATGTAACAACACAACATGTAACTACACGTAACAACACGTAACAACACAACAACATGTAACAACACGTAACAACACGTAAC
>NW_013953060.1:262035-266243 GCF_001266775.1 Austrofundulus limnaeus
TTTGGACCCGTGGGGACCTGACAGTGGTCCCCACGATACACTTCGGACCCCACCTGGCTGCTTTTTTTTGGAAAAAATATTCCACGTTGTAGGAAAAACCCGTCCACCCAGACACACACAGACACACACACACACACACTGACCAGCCACTGTGGACCCTGACAGACAGGATGTGGTTGTTGAAGCCCTCCTGGACCAGACTGAGGACCTCGGACTCAGCGGTGATCTCCCGACCCTGCAGACCTTCAAGGCTGAACAGAGAGATGGAGGGAACAGAGAACATCTGCACACACACACACACACACACACACACACACACACACACACACACACACACGGTTTAGAATCACACACACGAGGTTCAGAACCACAGACAGCACGGGGGTCCTCACCATGGGAACCAGCTTCACAGAGCGGATGCAGCAGCTGCTGGGACAGCCCATGCTGCTCAGACTGGGGTAATCATCTTCAGACAGGACGTAGGTGTTCCCACAGAACTGTTGGTTCTCACATAGAACCCAGCTGGAACATAGAACATGACTCAGCATTAAATCTCCTTCCTATCAGACACAAGAACATGTTCTCAGTCTGCTCACCTTCCTCTCACCACTCGACATGACCTGGTGATGAAGCCATCCGTCAGTACCTCCTGGTTCTGCTGAAGGACAACCTGTTGTCCCTGGAAGTCCGGCTCAGAGTACAGGATGATCTGATGAAGACACAGTTTGAGCTTCAGTTTACCTCTGAGAACAGGAACCAATGTTCCTTATGGTACGGTCCATTCTTTTAAAGAACCTTTGTTTCATCAGACTGCTACGATATAAAAATAAATATTAGATGAAAAGGGCTCGATGCAGAGAATAAAGCTCTCACCTGATGTGTGCAGCTGGAGCTGTCAGCTAAAGCCTGAAACACAACAGAGTGATAAACTACCTGAGAACTCCCTGACTGTTCCTCTGAGGTTCTGATTGGTTCTCACCAGTAAGATCGGCTGGACTGAGCAGATCTTAGTGTCCTGTGAACCCCAGTCAGCACAGCTGTTGTAAAAGCCTTTCTCCAAAATGTACTGGTTCCCAGAGAAGTCCACATGGGAGTAAGCTACCCACCTGGGAAGAAGAGGGGCAGCTGTTACCTGACAGCTCTGACACACCTGCACCTCCTTGACTGAAGCAGCAGAAACAGAACTTACGCCCCACTCAGCACGTGGATAGAGCGGGTTGATGTTTTGAAGCCAAACGGCTCCACATCAGGAATGGCTTCAGTCACCTCAAAGGTGTTCTCCTCTGTCACACCTTCCTCTTCCTCCGGCTGCTCCACCATCACCATCTGTGGGTCTGACAGGTCCTGAAAAGCAGCAGCAAGATGAGCTCACCAGCACGCTGGCACCAGCCAGTGAGTTAAAGGTGACGGTGTCAAAACTGCTGCGTCACAATAAAACTGCTGTGTCACAATAAAAACTGCTGTGTCACAATAAAAACTGCTGTGTCACAATACAGACTGCTGTGTCACAATAAAAACTGCTGCGTCACAATAAAAACTGCTGCGTCACAATAAAACTGCTGTGTCACAATAAAAACTGCTGCGTCACAATAAAAACTGCTGTGTCACAATACAGACTGCTGTGTCACATTAAAAACTGCTGCGTCACAATAAAAACTGCCGCGTCACAATAAAAACTGCCGCATCACAATAAAAACTGCTGCGTCACATTAAAAGCTGCTGCGTCACATTAAAAGCTGCTGCGTCACATTAAAAGCTGCTGCGTCACATTAAAAGCTGCTGAGTCACATTAAAAGCTGCTGAGTCACATTAAAAGCTGCTGAGTCACATTAAAAGCTGCTGAGTCACATTAAAACCTGCTGAGTCACATTAAAAGCTGCTGAGTCACATTTAAACCTGCTGAGTCACATTAAAAGCTGCTGAGTCACATTTAAACCTGCTTTGTTGAAACATGGACTTACTGCACGGATGATCCTGACTGAGCGCAGCTCAGAGTTGCAGCCCCCCCACACCCTCCAGTCGTGGTACTCTCCCTCTTCCAGCAGGTACTGGTGACCTCGGAAGCCCTCCTTCTCGTAGCCCACCCAGCTGAAGAAGCAGACAGAGCAGGTCAGACTGCAGGTCTGAATCTGAACCAGGATTAGTTTGGAAGTGAGCAGAACCACACGACTCACATTCCTCCCAGAACTTTAAGGGAACCAACACTGAACATGAAGACCTTCTGCTGCTGGTGGCTTCTGCTCATGAAGTCCCTCATGTTGGTGCTGATGGTTCGACTTTTCCCAGTAAAGTACGGCTTTTCATAGATCTCCACCTGAGGACAGACAGGAAGAGTCAGGAGGAACTAAAAGTTCTGATGGTTCTGTTTGAGCTCACCTTTGGTTCACTCAGGTTCTCCACTCGTGGTTCTCCCTGGCAGAGAAGAAAACTGGTCAGGACTCTTGGTTTCAGATAAAAACAGCTCAAACTGGGAGGTTTTTGCTTTAGTYAAAACCTCACCACTTTTAGAGGATGCAGTGAAGCTACAAAGGGCTGCTCCACCCCCCAGGCTGCAGGGTTAGCATAGCCCCCCACCTCCAGGATCCGTGGCACACCTTGGAAGAAGGGCTGAGAGAAAACCAGCCAGCTGCAGGTAAAAGACCGCCCGTGAGTAAAAGCAGGTTTGAAGCAGTTGTGTTGAAGCAGCTTCACTCACAGCCCAGCATTAACGATGATGGAGTTGGCTCTGATGGGGAACCCAAAGATCCTGGCATCTTCTGACGTGTCCCTGAACACAACCTTCTTCCCCTCAGCGTTCTCCTCAGGGAACAGACAGATTTCAGGGACGCTGTAGTCCTGAGGATGGACAGAGACACAAACTCTTCTCTTCTGAACACCAGTCTAATTAAGTCCTCATCAGAACTCTTTTAGGCTGGATTATAATCTGAAATAAAACCATGTTTTTAAACTGTTCAAACAGATAAAGACGTGTGGGAGAAGAAACTTTATTAGTTCATTAGTGTGAAGCTGAAGTCTTCAGGAGGAGCCTGTTGTTCTGATGGACCAGCTCACGTTTGCTTCATTTAACTAAATGTTACTAAAATATGTGCACAAAACAATAAGAACATGTTAGAGTCAAACTATAAAACTTTAAAAGGTTTAATTATTAAAGAAAAATATATTATTACATTTTTAACAAACTGATTTTATTGATTTGAAAAACTTTGATTTGGAGGATTTTAATCTGAAAACTTCATAAACATTAAGTTAAATCTGTTCAAAGGTTTGAAAAATAATAGATTTGTCTGATATAAAACAAGGTTTTATAACATGAACTGATAAGAGAAAGATGAAATAATGAAAGGTTTACAGGAGAAACTGAAGGATTTGTTCCCACTGAGTGAACAGGAGATGTTTGTCCAGCAGGTGGAGCTAAAAGCTTCAGTCTCACCCTGACTGCTCTGCGCACAGAGCCGATGATGAACCTGCCAGCTGGTCTCTGCTCCTCCTCCTCCTCCTCAGGTGGGCTGAAGGGACAGGTGAGCTCGATGTCTCCCTCGTCCAGAGCCACCTTCTCCCCCTTAAAGTTTGGTTTCTCATACAGAACCCACCTGAAGGACAGCAGCCACAGAACACCTTCAGTTCACAACTCACAGCAGGAACAGGACAGACTTTATCCCTAAACCTGATCCTGTGTGTGTGTGTGTGTGTGTCTGTGTGTGTGTGTGTGTGTGTGTGTCTGTGTGTGTGTGTGTGTGTGTGTGTCTGTGTGTGTGTGTGTGTGTGTGTGTGTGTGTGGTCTCCTGCAGGAGGAACCACTCTGGTTTAAAAACCTAAATCCCAGAGGTGGACTTCAGTAGTGTAAGGTCAAAGGTTAATGTGATGAAGTGGAAGTGATGTCAGAGCTACAGGAAGTGACCCCCCCTACACACACACACACAGTCTGATTATCTGGTGATGGAGGTGTATCTCTATGGAAACAGCATGTTTCCAGCTGCTGCAGGTGTTTGTCAGTCAGCTGAGCAGCAGCACAGCCTCAGGCTGCACTGAAACCAGGCGTGGACACAGATCACACCTTTAACACCTGCAGCAACAAAACTACAGCTGTCAGGAAGAACCATGTTTACAACAGGAAGTGATTTGAACAACAGGTAGAAACATTGGGCCTCATGCAAGAACCGTTGGTACACAGATTTGTTCTTAAGTTGTGCGTACGAGTGATTTAGGAG
>NW_013953061.1:0-7014 GCF_001266775.1 Austrofundulus limnaeus
ACATAATGGTATGGAGGGGATGGCTATGAGGGGAGAAGGGAGGCCATCCAAAAAAAAAAAAATTCTTATAGCAGGTCATTTCTTTTTATTATTATTCCTTTTATCTTTAATATTTTATTTTAAATATTTGCTTCAAGTCACTGTTATTTTCTTGGTCAATTGCTTATTTAATAGTTCTGCTTATGACTTGTTTAGACCAATAATTGGTTCAAATTTTTTGGAATGACACAATTATTTTTCCAAATTTATTTTAGTGATCAATGTTTGATCAAGAGGAAGGAATTGTCTTGGAAAAATAAATTATCCTTTAAAGTCCTACATTTCTTTTGCTTACTTTAGAATGTCATTGTGTTTTATGATTTTACTCTTTATCTTCTGTTTTCTCTCGGACAAAGTATTTTAAGACCAGGACAATATCTGTTCAGAAGTAATAATTCTTGTTGCTGTTTATCAAACATCATTCTCTCCTTGGCCAAGTTTGTCTGTATGGATAACATGTATTTGAAACTGCCCCGGTGCACACTTTTTGTACCACTGCCCTGTGTGACATGATGTGTGTCTTGCAGTTGCAATAAACCTTGTTGACGATTTCACAGAGTGCTTTTTATTCTTGGATCTCGTGTTTCTGTCTAGGTAAAATAAAGATTTCCACGATAACCCCCTTTAAATAACTTTTTTAAATAATTTGAGTGAGTATAGGGGGTACTGACTTATTTGACATCTAAAAAACCATAAAATCTGTTGATAAAGAATGGTAGAAAATGGTAAATGGCCTGATCTTGTATACAGTTTTATCAAGTCTAAGGACTCTAAAGCACTTTACACTACTGTCATTCACCCATCCATACACACATTAACACATGGATGGTACAGTCGGTACAAGGTAAGGCACATTGTAGCCACAGCTGCCCTTGGACAAACTGACAGAGGTGAGGCTGCCATACACTGGTGCCATCGGGCCCTCTGACCATCACCAGCAGGCAAGGACACAACAACTTAGATGATGTAGGAGTTTGAACAGGCAAGCCACCAGTTACAGGATGAACCCCTACCTCTTGTTGAAACTGTTGCACCTACAATGATAAGACTGCAGTGATCTTAGTTTAAAATGCTTGTTTGACATTAAAAGAATAAAATAATAAAGATATAAAGGAGCACAAGTCTTTAATATAAAAAGACTATGAAAATATTTTCAAACTTACACAGTCTAAGTAAGTCAGTTACTTTTCTTCATTTCACATCTAACTGACAATTACAAAAACACATTGGCTTCACAAATCAATATGCCAACACAGTCTATGGTATAAAACTGAAGAGAAACTCAGAAGGAAAACATGTTGAAGCTGTGTCTAAAAATTGCACTTTTGCTGGGAAAATTGAGTCATTTGTGTGTCACTTCACCAAGATCCAATAGCATTTTGTGTCCTTTGAAGAAAAAAGCAGCTTCAGATACAGGAAAATGAAAAAAATTGCAATACTTTTGTGTCATTTTGTCTGGCTATTTTGAGTCAAATTAGATCAAGGGTTGTTGCATCTGTCTTATACAACAGTGTGAGACACATTGGATTGTTTGTGGTGAGCAAATAAGCCTCTTCAAAACATCAAAAATTTTCTAATTAAGCTGCTATTTATTTATTTTTTTTCAACAAAAAATAATAAAATTCACAGCAGGCTAAATCTATCAGCTGGAATTAAATATCTAACAAATACATAAAACCAAATAGACAAAACTTTTCTTTGGATACTAGTTTGCGTTTTACAATGTTTTATATGCTTTCGAATAGTGGAAATTTGAACTCAGTGGTAAACAAATATATCTAAAAATACATAATTATAACATTAAAGATCTAATTTTTGTTTGTGAAGCCATACACTACTTGTTATGGACCTAACTTCACTGTTCTGTATTTGTTATAAGACTAAAGCGTTGCAATTTTGCTTGGATCGTTCTCAAACAGACTTTATATTTCTATATATTTAAAACTAATACAGCATTAAACAAATGATTACATAATACTCAGGAACATCCCTTGCCATAATTTTTTTGTTTTGGTTTGTTTTTATAGGTAAACACCTAACCAAGGCCCGTTTCAGAAAGCAGGCTCAACAAGCCCTGTGTAGAAGGCAGATACTCTGAATAAACCCACCTCACTCTGTGATACTCAGGATTTTTGGTTTCAGAACAGCTGATATCAACTGGGTAATTCAATCCTGAGTCAAGTTACTTCTGAGTTAGTTTGGAGCGTGAAGCCCTCATCAATGGAAGTCATGATTCACCGTGTCAGTGGGAGAATATATGAAGACTTGAAAGTCCAATTTTCTCGCCACTGGAACAAGAAATATTAATGACAGCATATAAAGAATACCAACATATATTTTTAAAAAATAATACAGTTCCTATTGCAAGAGAGAGGGTTAGTTTGGCAGAGAATTGCTGATCAAGTCGATCCATGATTTTACAGAAATCTAAACTTATTCTTTACAGTTATTCAAGTGGATAAAAGTGAGCTTGTGTATGCATTTAATGTGTGTGTAGGTGAACCCAGCCAGTACCAAATGGACATGGCAGCAAATAAAGATTAAATATAAAAACAGTACAATCGGGTAGTCAGGGTATGACCTCTTCTGTTCAACTTTTAACTGAATTACATAATTCACTAGTTAAATTCAACACATGATATAATGTGTCCCCTCCCCAAAAAATAATGTGTATTTCCCCAACTTGTCTCTGCCAATATTTATTATTGTACACTTGAAAGTAGCATGATAATGCTAGGATATGTGTCTAATTTGGTGATTAGGTGTTTAAGTCTGACCTCCATTGCAGTAAACTCAGTTTAGTATGTTTCAGCATAGGATGATGATGATGATGATGATGATGATGATGATGATGATGAAACTTTGTCTGCTGCTGCAGCTCAACTTTCTTTTTTTTCAGATGTTTATTATTAAAAAACAAAATAAATTTTAAATACAATTAAAAATACAAAAAATATAGTTCTGTAAGAATTTAAACATTTGATCATTACCTCATGAGARCAGAAATGCAACTAAAATTGGATCATTTTTCTGTTTCTAAAGCTTCCTGTGAAACAGCTACAAGCTGGACTTGAAGAAAAAGACTGAAACTTGTTCATTTCAGTTCAWTTCAATTCAGTTCAAACTCAAAATACTTTATTGATCCCAGAGGGAAATTAGGTAAATCAAAAACATCTAAAAATTCTTAAACAGAAATTCATCCAGAAATGACAAAACGTCTAACCACGTCTAATCACTCTCGCCCGACATAAATTTCTGCAGATTATTAATGCTCCAAAGTCTACAGGCTGCTTTAGAAAAGGACACTTCCTGTCTGACACTGTCATCATGCAGCTCTCAGCTAAATGGTGAGACAAACTCAGGATTTGTTCAAGTAATCCTGCTACAGAGCAGGGTTGGTTCATGGAGTAAGTTGTGAGGGTAAGTTGACTCAGGATAATTGCTATCTGGCTTTCTGAAACCGAAAACTCAGGATATCCACATAGTTACACCAGAACTAATTCAGGATTTTCACTTATCCTGATTTCTGAAACAGGGCCCAGATGTCAACATTTTATTTATTTATGCACTAACTTTTTAACTCCATAAAAACAGTACATTGCTTGTAGATTGACACTATTTCAATTATTTACACCTTTGCTTTTTTTGTTGCTTTATCAATAAATTTAATGTACTTTTCTGCAATTATATTTTCATACTCCGTAAATTGGTGTTGAAACATTTTTTCTTGTCAGTTTTTGAAAGCTGCTTGATCTTCATTAGCCAACAAATAATGAATATGCCTAATGAACCTAATTTACTTAATTGGGCAAATATTCTACAAGCATTAACTAATAAGTGAAAAAAATATTTCCAATCATTGAATATGTATAGAAAACTGGCAAATATTAGATAGAAGACTATTCAACCATAATAAAAAAAATACAGTGTAGCTGCAGTGTAAAGCTAGCAAAAGACTGCCCCCTGCTGTACCCTAAAAGTTGAAAGGATAGAGAAACACTTACATTTTGGTGCCCTTTAGATGTCTTTAGACATGACGGGACCCGCAACAATTTTCTTGATAAGTAATATTTATTTAAAACAATATTCAGCATATGTGTATTTTTAGGAAAAACCTAAAATGAACTTATCAAATAAATTGATAGTAAAATAAATCTGTTTACTTGTTAAAGGTGAATGAACTCAAATTCAATTAAAAACTAAAAAAAAGTAAAACTATTTCACTGGAATCATAACCAAGTTGCCCAGTTAAAATCAAATGCTGCACTTGCCTACCTTAACTAATAAGATGTTTGTTGGTTGACAACAGGGCAGCACGGTGGCTCAGTTGGTAGAGCTGATGCCTCTCAGCAAGAAGGTCACCGGTTCAAATCCCGGTCTGGGGACCTTTCTGGGTAGAGTTTGCATGTTCTCTCTGTGCATGTGTGGGTTCTCTCCGGGTACTCCTGCTTCCTCCCACAGACCAAAAACATGACTGTTAGGTTAACTGATAACTCTAAATTGTCCCTAGGTGTGAGTGAGAGAGTGAATGGTTGTTTGTCTCTATGTGTGGCCCTGTGATGGACTTGTGACCTGTCCAGGGTGTACCCCGCCCCTCGCACTGTGACTGCTGGATATGGGCACCAGTGACCCACGTGACCCTGAAAAGGAAGAAGCGTGTACAGAAAATGGATGGTTGACAACTTTGTTGTCTGTTACACAAGGGTCCCTGTAAATGGTAAATGGACTGTATTTGTATAGCACCTTTCTACTCAACCAGGACACTCAAAGCTCTTCACACTACAATCTGTGTCCTCATTTACCCATTCACACAGCACTCTATTAGATCTCTACAAAGCTAACATGTAAAATCATCTATGGAGACTAATCAGTGCCAATCACATTCATACACTGATGGGACACACATCAGAGGCACTGGGGTGAAGTGTCTTGCCCAAGGACATAACAACTCTGAGACAGCTAGACAGGGGATCGAACCGGTGACCTTCTGGTTCCAAGACAACTCCCCTAACCACTCTTCCACAGCCGTCCCTGTGCCATGTGTTCTATTGTTTTTCATTGGCAATCAAAACACCTTTCTGGGTAGAGTTTACATGTTCTCTCTGTGCATGTGTGAGTTCTCTCCAGGCACTCTGGCTTCGTCCCACACACCAAAAACATGACTGTTAGGTTAATTGATAACTCTAAATTGTCCCTAGGTCATAGTGAATGGTTCTTTGTCTCATTTGTCTCTATATGGCCTTGTGATGGACTTGCAACCTGTCTAGGGGGAACCCTGTGCCTCGCACTGTGACTGCTGGATATGGGCACCAGTGACCTTTGTGACCCTGAAAGGAAGAAGTGGGTAAAGGTAATGGATGGATGTCTGAGATATGCAAAGACACATGCAGAGGTTTCTTTCTACAATGCAGCAAATGGGGGTCCGATACCATTTTGAAACAAGCATCAGAAAAGTGTGTGCACAGCACAAACTGAAATGCAAAAGGCACATTTTGGATGCAGAGTGGGAGATGGCTTTGCTTGGCTCAGTATATGAGGTGACATAGATTTTCATTCTGGGAATAATATTTAAGCTTCTATTTTTTAACACATTTTTCCACATCAAATGGGCCTATTGTATGGGCAAATGTTTATGACAGGATATTTGTTGTCAATGGGAGTGCAGGCAGGAGAACAGTGACTAGGACAGTTCTTGAAACAGATTTATCGGCTACATCATGAATACCCAAGTCAGGTAAGTGGTTTGAATATTTGTTAACATCTGTGGTGGCTGGTGATCAAATTGAGAGCGTTAAGCACTATTGCTGCCTGTTACTGTCCTCATATTTAGACCACTTTGGTCTGTTTACCATTACCATGGTAACCAGACATAATGGTGGACCAGTAATGGCTCACTCTCAGTATGAGACACCAATAGATAAGTCAGCACTGGGTGCATGCTTGTTTTACAATACTTTACTCATAGGCCTACCATTTATTACTCATATATTGACCTTTTTTTATTATTCATGATTCATACATTTTTGTACCACAATTTCACCCTTAATGAGCCAGTTCTAACCAGTTAGGAATATTAGGAAATTTAAAAAAAAATACTAATAATAACTAAAATACTTTTTTTCACTAAAGCTGCAGTATGTAGTTTCTGAAAAATCCTGGACTCAGTGTTGCCAGATGGGAAATGTTGAATGTTAAATCAGCAGCTCAAAATTATTGTATTTTGAGGACAATTATCGCACACACCCAATTTGCATTCTAGAGAGGCTCAAATTTATAAATATATCCTGCTCAGCTCACTAGTGCTCTGTATTCAACAAAACTGCACATTCTTTTGTTTATAATAAAGTTAAAAAGCACTGTATATGACTGTTGGGTGTCTTTTCTTTAACAAAAGCTTTATTGTAAACAAGAACAAAACAGGGAGCCTGGGGCAATGCTGCAACATAAAAAGAAAAATTAGATAAAATGACTAGAATAAAATGTAAATTAATAAAATAGGCAAAGTTAAAATAAAATCAGGAAAAGAACAAGTCATTGTAGATTATTGTACTTTTGATTAGTCAAGAAATAAATTGAGTGCAGGCTGAACAAATTTAATCTGCAAGCCTCCAAAATCTGTTTTCTTCTTTTAAAAAATAGCTTCTGGATGACACCAGGGGCCTCATGTACAAAGACTTGTGTGGATTTCTTACTGAAACCTGACGTACGGTCAAATCCAGAAAACGGTGTACGCACAAAAAAATCCAGATGTATCAAACTGTGCGTACGCCTGAATCCACACACATTTCTTTTGTACATCACAGTTAACGTGGAACTGAGCGCAGGTAAGACACCTCCCCTGACACGCCTTCATTAACATATGTTAAACAGATGCTAATTACTTCCTGCATGTGTGGAGGACACGTTTGAGTGATCCCTGCTCAATCAGAAATGATTTCTAAAGTCATAAAAATAATGAATTTAATATAATGTGAG
>NW_013953061.1:7773-10256 GCF_001266775.1 Austrofundulus limnaeus
GTAATAATTGTTAATCATGTGGATGTAATAATTGTTAATCATGTGGATGTAATAATTGTTAATCATGTGGATGTAATTGTTAATCATGTGGATGTAATAATTGTTAATCATGTGGATGTAATTGTTAATCATGTGGATGTAATAAGTGTTAATCATGTGGATGTAATAATTGTTAATCATGTGTGTCTGGTGTKAACAATAATCATTTTCACATCATGAACAGTTTCTCAGAATCACCTCTAAGTGTCGCCAATGGAACCAGAACCACAGAAACGTGCGTACGCCAGCCCAGAAGTTGGCGTGGGGCTGCGCACATTTCCACGTTGTTGAGTTTTGATACATCCAGAGTTTTGCGTGGAAAATGATGTACGCAAGGTTTTTGTGCGTACGCACCGTTGATACATGAGGCCCCAGGATATTATCAAATGTAAATGTTGCTCATACCCGTCAACCTACTCAGTCCCACCTTTTCTTTTTGATTTTACAGTTATTATTTCTTTCACATAAGTGCTACTTACATTTATATTTGCTGCTACTAGTTGCCATCATAACCATAATACGGGAGGGGGCCTGGGGGTTCTCCCCCAGAAAATTTTTGAATGAAGCAGGTGCCGTTTCCTGCTTTCTGGTGTATTTGCAGAATGTTAAACATGTTTTAAACTACATAAATAAACGCTTTCATAGTTATTTTAGAGACAGATTATTCATTCAACTTAACATATGAATCATCATTTTTGTGTCAAATTAGGCATTTGATTCTTTGACCAGCTGTTAGCCTAAGCAGTAGTGTTTTAATAGGGTTTAAAAAATAAATAAAAAGACACTGGTGACTGCGTCACGGCAGCCAGCCTTCTCTTTAGAGACAGTATGTCAAGAGAAAAACAACCAATAAATTTTCTTCTGTTGCTTCTTTTTAAAATTTATATAGATTAATATTTTTTATTTTATTTTACTGTCCCAGCTCTAACCCTCGTTTCTATTGGCTTGGGACTGGCAAAAAAGGCAATTATTTTATAGGGATCTATTTTAGCCATAGAAATGTTTTTATTAACATCCCATCATGGATCAGTCAGCAGCAGCAGTATTCATTTCATGTCTGGATGGGATGGATATCTACCTGCAGCAGGGAGAGACGCAGCGTGAAGAAGCCTCCTGTCGGTGCTCTGAGACCGGGGAGGAGCTCTCAGCAGCACAATGGAGAAATGTGTTCACAGCAGAGTCTCTATAAGTCTCAATAACACAGAAAAAGAGTCGCTAGATTTTCACTAGTCACTTTTCTGAAAAACAATCTCTAGAGGGTCTGAAAACTCTGTAAATACAGTGAGGAAGTCGCTAAAKTGACACCACTGTGTTCCACAACCCACCACCTCATGTCAGCGAGCAGCGTGTCGGGCCAATTACGTCACACATTGAAGTGTTCAAATTATTGTGCATTATGGGATTTTTGGGATTATTGATCGTACATCGTACAGAGGGCAAAATTATCATACAAATACAATAATTATCGTACATCTGGCAACACTGCCTGGACTTAGAAAAAATTTGAACAGATACAACCTTCAGGTCCCTCCCCCCTGCTCTCTGTTAGGCATCAGTCCACTTTCCTAAGCTCCTCCCATAGCACGGCCTGAGTCGGGAGCGTGCATTCTAAACAGGATGAATGTGGGGGCGGGCCACAGACCGCAACACAGAGCTAAGCTATGCTGCAGTCACCGGTTCAAATGAACCATCAACTTTTATTTTTACTATCATGTCTTGCCCAAACTTTATAAACAGAAGTGCTCCTCAGATCTTTATGTATTTTGTCATAACGTTACAAGTAAATTATGTTGCACTCTTTCTAGAAGTTATAAATAGCTAGCAAGCTAACATAACACGGTAGCTGCAGATTAGCATTGTGTAATGTTAGATAAAGTTTATTTCAGCAACATGACAAGACTGTGTATTAGTATTTTCAGCTCATGCTTTGTTGCACAGTGTGACATTTTATCTTTATGTTATGCAGCTAGTTTTTGACAGTCAATGGGCTCCAACCAGAACATCCATCTTCTACCAGCCGACGGACAGGGAAGCTGTGTGCTGGATCATCTTGCAGGTCACGTGGGAGCCGCAGCAGAGTGGGTTCAGCTCCTGAGAACCTTAGCAGAGGACATCTGCATCTCAACCCTACCTTCCACACATCAAGTTATACAGTATGTTCTGCAGGCAGGAGTCTTGTTTCTGACCAGAAGGATCTGTACCTGACCTTCCAGATGATGGTGAAGACAACAGGCGGTTCCACAAACAGAAGACAGGTTTTGCACTACTGGTCAGAGCAAGCAGCTGTGTATGGAGAATCCAGGACTGCTTTCCACATCTTCATGGACAGTACAGGGGATTTATTCCCTTAAGGCAATAAAATTTGGATACTGTCAATAAAATATTTCCCTATTTAAAATATTTCTATCAGAATTTTTTGTAAAGATTTTTCAATAGTGTTAAAT
>NW_013953061.1:10491-11932 GCF_001266775.1 Austrofundulus limnaeus
GTTGAATACTTTTGTAACTTTAGAAATACTTGGAATACTTTAGAAAGTATTTTTCTTTATCTATATTTTCTTTATTTAATTTTCACTTATTGATTTTATTTTGTTTGAAGTCAGGCAGGCACTTAAGGGAAGAAATTTCTTATTTTTTGTATTTTATTGCATTGTTTGATTTGAAAAACAGAATGTTTGAAACTGTTCACAGTATTTGTTGTGGTGTGCAATTTAGTTGTATTGTGGTTCATCAGCCCTCTACCTCAGGAGATTTTGTTTTAAGTTGTGCTGGGTGATGTTTTTTTTTGTCTGATTATTTACATAAAACAGAATTGTATTGAAAGGAAGAAAATTCCTTATTTTTTTGTTTTTCCTAAGAACAGTTTTATTTAATAAAAGAAACAAAGAAAGAATTAGGAAAGACGTCTAGTGGTGAGGGAAGATTTTTTTTTTGTATAAAGTATTTATTTTCCTAATATTAAAGGAAACTGTTTTGTTACTGCTCTATTGTTGGCAAGCAAAAATGTTGATTGTTATATTAAAGTATTTTGTTATCACGTACAATGTTTGGCGAAATTCTATCCAAGATCTTATGTATCTTTTCAAATTATGAAGCTTAAAAGTATCGGTATCAGTATTGGTATCGATATAGGCGATACTGGCCCTGTATTTACTTGGTATCGGATTAATACCAAAATTCCCAGGCTGTGTCTCAATTCAGGGGCTGGGTCCTCATGAGTGCGCATTTGTCGACTGCATACGTCATTGACCCGCGCGGAGGACTGTCCTAATATGAAGGCTCCTCATAATGCAGCCGAGGAATGCGTCCTACTTCCTGTCGAAATCCGAGGATGCGTCCATGTATCCTTACCAGCCGAGGATATCCCAGGATTCAATGCACAGGCAGCAAAATGAACTGAGAAATGAARACGGTGGTGTTTTATTTTTTAACGGGTCGGCGCAGTTTGGAAATTAACCACAGACCGAAGGATTTGTTTTTAAAAGTAAGTTTAGAAACTTAGCTGATGAAATTCACGCTGCAATAAGATGTTAAATAAAAGAAAATGTAACTACAAGTTACGAGAAAAAAGTCATAATATTACAACAAAAGTCATAATGTTATGAGAATAAAGTCATAATATTATGAGAATGAAATCGAAATATTATGAGATTAAAGTCATACTACGAGAAAAAGTCATAATATTCTAGCCTGTACATGAAAAAGCATGCAGTCATCACTGCATTAAAATGAGGAATGTTGTCAAGTTGTTCTTTATTATTGCTTAWAAATAAATAGTTACATTCATATCTTATATACATTACATTACATTCATATATATTCATTTCATATATATATACAGCGGGTAAAATAAGTATTGAACATGTCAACATTTTTCTCAGTAAATATATTACTAGAGGTGCTAATGACACGAAATTTTCACCAGATGTC
>NW_013953061.1:13689-17749 GCF_001266775.1 Austrofundulus limnaeus
GTCCTAATACTCCGTTGTAGATACTGGAGCTAAACACAAATTATTAATGTTTTCTTTATTTATTTACATGTAAGGTTTTATTATATTATTTTTTTTATTTTTTTAACTTTATTTCGAAAATACAAATATTACAAGCATACCTACTTCTTATTCAAGAACCTTGGTTTACAAGCAGTCACTGAAAATTAAAACAAGGAACATAAACAAATAAAATACAATACGAAAGCCATTTAACAAGAAATAACAATTGCATTATAATAGGAAATGTGTATAAAGCATATTAAGTTAAACAGTAGAGAATACTGGTGTCTTAGTCATTAACATTTGAATATGTTTCCAAAAACAAATTGGACATATCATACTTGTAAGGTTTTAACAGTGAAATTATTCTCCCAGTAAAATGACGTGTAAATATGTGTCCCGACGCATTTTAAGTCCGACGTGAAACTGATCACTATGGTAACGGGGGAGCACRTGGTCAAGTAAACCCACGTGAAGCCAACGTCAGGCGAAGGGTAGACCGTCTCATTTCACAGAAGTTTTGAGCATCCTACCTGGCCCAGTGAGGACGTGGCCTATGGCCCAGCTAGGCTGGGTCCTCATGAGAACCCAGCCCATGAATTGAGACACAGCCCCTATATCGCCCACCTCTAGCATTGACTCTTGCACACATCACTTCCTGTTTTACACCTCACTTCCTTTTTTACCATAGTTTTTCATGTCAAAATAAAAGCATGGCTGACAATAAAACACATTAACAAAAAATGAACTAAATTGCCTAAAAGGCAGAACAACTGTGAAGTACTTGATTTTATTTTGTGATTTTTCAAAACACTATTCATTATTCGCCATCTTTCCCTCATATTACCATTGCTTTTGTCTAATAATTCACTATAATAATCCTTCTTGTGTTTTCTTAAAATCCAAACCAACTTGTTCTTATATTTCTTGTATCTGTCTTCTGGTTCTTTTGTTCTTGATTTCAGGAAGCATGAATACAAGTGATTCTTTTTTTTTACATGCATTTCTCAATCCATTCGTCATCCATGATTTATCAACAACATTTCTCTTTGTAAATTTTTTGTACAGAATTTTTTAACTAGACCTCCCAAAATATTCATAAATACGTCATATGCTCTATTTACATTGTCAACATACACATCCTTCCAATTTTGTTTTATCAAATCATCGTTAAGTTTGTCCAATGGTTTTTTTGATGTGGTTATAACTTTTTTCTTAATTGTATCTACTTTTGTGTTGCATTGATCATTTTTATAAATTGACAAAATACCACCCATTATCTCTCTGTTTGTTATATTTGTAAAAATGTTATCAATTATTGTAGCACTATGGGTAGTGATTCTTGTAGGTTTTGTTATTAATGGACAACTGTACAATGAATTTAAAAAAGTACCAATATCATATGAGTCTGTTTTGTTTCCCAGATCAATATTAAAATCTCCACACAGAAAAACTGTTTTGTTAAGAGTCATTTCAAAGAGCTCCATGATTTGATTGGTGAAAAGTGCTATATTTGAATCTGGTGATTGAAATACATAACTTATATTTTTAGAATTTTTATTTCATATTTCAATTGTAATCATTTCCATAATATTCTAACATTACTGACATTTTATTAATTATTTTACAATTTATTTTCTTATTTATAAGTAAAGCTATGCCACCACCTCTTTTACTATTTCTGTTTATATGATAAAGTTCATACCCCTCAATATTCACATTATTTATACTTTAATCACTAAGCCACATTTCTGAATGTGCTATTGTACTAAAGCTTCTTTTAACTGTTTTAAATAATCTGTTAATTTAGATAAATTTGCGTTTAAACTTCCACAGTTAATATGAATAATGGAAAGGTCTTTTTTATTTTAATATTACGTTGCTCCTCATTATAATATTCACAGTTTTTAATTACAGGGAAAATTTTTGAATAAAGCAGGTCATCATATACTTTAGTTTCTGCATCTTCATATGTATTCATTTTTAAGTATTCAAGTTCAATGGCTCATATGTTTTATTTCCTTTCATACCAAGTTATTTCAGCTCTTTTTTCCTAATTTTGTAATTTATTGCATCATGAATTCATCCAAATCTTTCAGTTCTTTTATTATTGTAGCTTGTGACCCTTCTTAACTCTAATCCAGATGTTTCCATTTCTTGTCCACGTTGCAAAAATCCTTCTCTGTTTCTTCAACAACCTTGCCTCGTGGGCGATGTTTCCTTTTTTCTTTGTTAGATGTTCATTTAACTAAATCTTTGTTCCTTTCAGTTTTTTTGGTTGGACCATTAGATTATTTCTCGCTTTCCTACTTATGAACCGAACAACAATAGGTTTATTTTTTCCTGATTTAATTGGCAAAGTGTGACAGGTCGAAATATCTTCAGATTTAATGTCAATGTCCCTCTTTTTCAAAAAAGCCAGAACGTGTCCAATCTGTGACCTGTCCAGGGTGTACCCTGCCCCTCACACAGTGACTGCTGGATATGAGCACCAGTGACCATGACCCTGAAAGGAAGAAGCGGGTTAGGATAATGGATGGATAGATGGATGGATGTTTAGTGTTGGTTTTTGAAAGGTCGTAAAAAGATTTCTCTGATGCTGCTTAGTAGCAACTAGCACACTGATTCACTTTCATCCACATTGTTTCTCATTATATTCTTTTCTACGTTAAGTATTTTTCATTTGAGGCCAAAGTTGTATTTTGCTTGTAATGCTCATCTTTTTTGGTTATCTCTTGTTATTTTTTTCTTTCACCCTTAGCTTGTTTAACCTGTAAAAAAATTATACCAAACTTCTCCAGACTATTCCTATAAGGATCCCAAGTACCACCTTGTCTAATATCTATGGGTCGTCTGGCATCATCATCCTTTTCCTCTAACCTCCAAACTCTTTTCAAAAAGTTATGTGCAAATGTTTTTTACTTAAATAAAAAGAAAAGGGAAAGATTATATAAAATGACAATAATACGTACAATAAACTGTGATCTGAAATAACTTCAGGCTGTTGWATATCTTCAAATGTAAATCATTATTGTATTGTGTTATATTACTTCAGCTGGAAACGTTAGATCAATGTTATGAATTGAAAAACACATAGGAGAACCACAATTTTATATTCCATCATTTCTAACACCAAATAATTAGTTTGTTAGAGTGAAAAAAATGGCTTACAAAATACAACTTTGTTCTTTTACATTGTAGAGTGCAAGATTYTTTTCTCTGTCATTCAATCACATGTTTACTACCAATTATCCTACAAGCCTTGATCAAACATTGTGCAATCACTGCACTATGAAAAAAGGTCTTCCTTCATCAACATCAAACCCATCTGACTAGAAAACCTGCAGTGTCTAAATGATGTTTACACTTCTGCACTGATGGACCTACTTAGTGATACAGCTTGTCTATCTCCCATATTTTCCACAGACAGTCTGGACAGGAAAAAATAATGAGTGTGCTGCTGGAACCTAGTAACATTATGTGACATTTGCAGAAGGCTAAAAAGCAATGACTTAAATGCATCAAATTTTAAAGGTCARCCATTTGTATGTTTAGAGAGAATATAACAGCATAGGAAAAATATAATTTTTAAAGGCTACCATTGTCTAGCACTTTTTAATTGTTAGAGTTTGAAGTAACAATATTTTAAGACATTTTATTCACTTAAGATAAAGCAATAACTGGGTTGTCGAGATGTTAGTTTAGAATATCTTTTGTAATAGAGTTCCATAATTTCAGTGTTATTGCTGGTGTGTGGCATGAACTGCAGTCTTAGCAAAGAAAATAATAGCTTCCTGCATATACTGGTAGATTTAGACATGAACTGGTTTTCTCAAAGCCCTTGAGCACCATTAGATCATTAGGCTTGCCATGTGAATGGCAGCCTATTACTATCCACCTCTAAACTGGACTCTTTATTTTTACTGGGGCTTGCCATGCAATGGAAAATCAATTACTCTACACCTTGGTCTCTTTATTAGGATTGCCATGCGACTGGCAACCTTATTACTATCCACTCCTAAACTGGACTCTTTTATTA
>NW_013953061.1:20134-24903 GCF_001266775.1 Austrofundulus limnaeus
ATATATAAGGGTGGTCCTCTACAGTATGCCAGATATAAAAATGTGACTTTTTTAAGGTGCTTCCTGACAAAATAGTTCATTTTGCAAAGAAAATCCTTTGTACCAAATTTTGTGACGATACAACTTTTCTAACCACTGCCGCATGTGTGGTGCGGGGGGACCCTTCTGGGTAGAGTTTGCATGTTCTCTCCTTGAGTGTGTGGGTTTTCTCTAGGTACTTTGGCTTCCTTCCACAAACCAAAAACAAAATTGGAAACTCTAAATTGTCCCTAGGCATGAGTGTGTGGTTGTTTGTTTCGATGTGGCCCAATGACCACCCTGTGACCTATCCAAGGCAGTGGCGACTGGTCAATAGGGGGCGCTAGGGTGCCATCCCACCACTAATTTTGGTACACACAAAAAAATTAAAATAATAAAATAACCAAATAAAACATTATAACTGTTTCAAAAAAAATTGTATATATGTTTTCTGATAAGAACAATAAATAATTTAGAGTTATTGATGTGTAAACTTCCATTTTGCTCATGAACTTTTTCGTATTGAGTCACTTCCGGGTCACAAGCGGTTCGGCGTCCCAGACTCCCATAGACAAGCCATTGTAAGATTTTGGACATGCGTAGTAAGTCCCCAATGCAAAAGAATAGAGAAGCCTGTGGCGCAGCTTGTCACCGCCCCGCAGCTGACCTCGTATTCATTTCTATGGGGTCCACCCTGTCGACGACTCAACGTCATATTAATGCGGCAGCCAACAGGGCTTCAGGAAGTGAGTTTTGGAGAACAACAAATGAGAATAAAGGACAAAACAACACTGTAAGTCTCTTATATCTAAACCTTTTCAAAGCAGAACATACGAGGAGAAACTTAAAGTGGTGTAGCTTGGATTGAATAAGCTGGACCTAATTAAAATTGAGCAAGAACATGTTTTAGCATTAAGGCTTGGCTAACTACAGTATATGCTCTGTTAGCCAAGTTGTAACAACTGCTCAAAAAGTAAAGGGAACAATAACACATTTTAGATTTGAATGACTGAAATATTCTCATTGAATACTTTCAATCCAATCAGTTTCTCTTAGATGTTCCTAGATCCAGGCTAAAATTTAGAGGTGATCRGGCCTTAGCATTCGGTCTGCAGAGACTGTTGAGACTTTTAAATCTCTGCTTAAAACTCATTTTTACTACCTGGCCTTTCATTCTGGTAGAGTTTGAGATTATTTTAAAGATGTTTTTAATGTTTTTTTCTTCTCTATTTTAAATTGATCTTATTGTTTACCTTTGTGTGTTGCTCTTTTGTTTTATTCATTTGGCTGAATTGTGAAGCACTTTGGTCAACTTGTTGTTTTTATGTGCTGTATACATAAATTGACATTGACATATTAGAAGGCATTTTTCTTCTTTCTGCTACCTTTCATTATATATATATANGAACATGCAAACTCTACCCAGAAAGGTCCCCGGACCGGGATTTGAACCGGTGACCTTCTTGCTGAGAGGCATCAGCTCTACCAACGGAGCCACCGTGCCGCCCTTATCTTTTACACTGCGAAGAAATTAACAGAAAATCTTATGAGTTAAAAAAACGAGTGGAAGTCATTACAAAGTCCTCAGTTTGATGCAAATAAAAGGATGTGTAATTGTGACAAGGTGGTAACATTCCTTTTGGGGGTGGATAAGGATTGATCACGGACAATTTTGTGCATATCAGGTGAATTAAGTGAATAAATACATCTTTAGGATGGCCACCAAAACAAGTTTTAATCAGCAATCACAAACAAAAATATAGAGTTGCACAGCTGGTAAGCCTCTCATAGTTTATCCAGGAACTATTCTAGTTTCATATAAAATTGAAAAAATAAAAAAATATTAACAACACTGTAATTATAATAGCACCTTCTATCCAGCCAGGATACTCAAAATGCTTTACACTACAATCTGTCTTCATTTACACATTTACACAGTACTACTCACTACAAAGCTTTAATCACACTCATACACTGATGGGACACATCAGAGGCAGTGTGGGTTCAGTGTCTTGCTCAGGTACACTTCAGCATTTGACTGAATAGCGTTGGAATTGAACTGCCAACTCTTGCATTAGTGGAACAACTTCCCTAACCACTCTGTCACAGCTTCCCCAAAATGTATTCAGTGATAGTCAACCCATTGTTTTGTTTTTATTTGTTTACACACATATTGTACATAGTTTTGCTAAAAGCAGAGCGAATCCTGGCAAGAGAGAAAGGATAATTGGAAATGTACTGAAACAGATGGGCATTACTATTAACATTACATAGGTTTATGTCATTTTGGTCAAAGTTACAAGTAGGCATTGTAGAGGGGATGATCTGCCACAGGTGCAGAATCCTGCTGCAGGGGATTTAATGAGAAAGATTTTTCTTAAACCCCTTTCATTCAGCCTTTATATAACAATACTATTTAATTAGGATTGTGAAAATCAATTACTCAAGTAGATCAGGAAAGTGTTTTTAATATTACTGACAATTTTTTATTATTATTTTGTGATAACATATTAACATTCAGTGGTGAAACATACCTCCAACTTTTTTAAGAATGGACTTGTTGAATTAACCTATTTGGGCTTTAACAAAACTAATCATCTGTCTTAAATTGCAAATGATTAACACGGGATTTCAAAGCATTAAGCATAAATTTCTTTGTGCTACAGTGCACTTTTAGTAAATGTTTGACAGTTTATGCATTTTTGTCCAATTAAAGTAGGGGCTGAGTTTAGGAACCAAGTGGTCAGAAACGATAAACCGATGCATTTACCTGAAACTGCTATGCAACCTGCTGCCTTAACTTCATTTGACAAACAACTGTTTGTTCATCAAATATTTGTACAATCCTACAACCTGCCATCCCATCCCTTTATCATCAATCCAGCAGCTTATATAAATGCCTTGAAGCATCATACACCAGCTGACAATGGCTTTTGCATCTTGTGTTTAAAATAAATCTTTAGAAAAACCAACCTGATTGACACAAAGTAAAAAGATAAGAGTTCATAGGATCATAGCAGAATTAAAGTGGATCAAATTGTTTATGACTTTTAAAAAAAATTTGTCAACTAAATAGGAACATTAAGACAACTGTGTATTTCTTCATTCTTAAAAAAGGTTTTATTGACATGTTCAACTCATAGATTACATTTTTTAATTCTTAGTTCGGTGGATTAGTTTATTCTTTTTTATTTAGTGGGCATATATATATATATNCATATAATGTAACAATTAACCTTAGAGCTGCAACAATTTGTTGCTATTAAAATAACATAAAGTGTTTTCATATTAAATATATGTTAGAAAGCTCACTTGTAGCCATCTTCATATTGAATTAAATTTGTGCATTTATTGTTTTAGGTTTATGACACCATCTTGAGCCATTCATATGCATCTGATCATAGCTACAGTGCTGCAGGCAGACAGGTTCCTGCAGGATCACAGACAATTTTCTGAAGCTGCACTGAAGACCATGGAGGCTCACCCAATGCTGAACAGAACCAAGAAGTCTGATGTAGTTCAGGAGCTGCAGTGATGATGTGGCTCTGTACCAGCTCTTGATGGAGAACAATCTGCAGGATACCTTCAGAGACTGTGACTCTGCTGAAGATTCTTATCACATCTCCTCTGACCACAGCTGAATCTGAGAGGATCTTCTCAACACTGAAGAGAATCCAGACTTTCCTCAGGTACACAACATCACATCTCACTGCACTGACCATGCTCTATTAGAATGTGGTTAAAATATCCCTGACCTTTAACCAGAGTCATGAAGAAATTTGCTTCTCAGTAACAGAAGAGCAAAATTTATGTACAGAAAATAAAACACTACCTGACATCGTAATGCTGTTTTATTATTTTCTTTTGTTTAATAAATACACTGGCGTGATACAACTTAGTACGTTTGGTTGCTTTCAGAGATACGTCTATTTTGGAGTTGTAGCTCCCCCGGAGAAAAATCCACCAGCCGCCACTGATCCAGGGTGTACCCTGCCTCTTGCACAGTGATTCACCAGAAACCCCCCATGAACCTGAAAGAAAGAAGATAATGGATGAACAACAATTATTTAAATGGGCTTACAAGACAAATATAAAATAAAATAAATAAAACAAAAATAAATGTTATTGTTCACATATTTGGTGAGAACAAACGGTCATGAAGAGTGGCATTTGGTCATGACTTTATTTAATTCCAGGAACTGACATCGATGCCACCTAACAACTTGCCAGCATGTATTGCCACTGCTGATCATTTGATTGTAATCCTGGATGAGTTCTGTTTAGTAAAGTCATTCACATCCTAATCATTGGTCATTGGCATCCTAATGCTACACAGAGCCTCCCATGAGGCATATGTAATAAAATCTGCCACGGTTTTGGTAACAATAGCTTCATTTGCTTCTAGGTCCACTGTTGCACATGACTGAGGATCATTGTGACCTTCCTTCTTGAGAACAGCTATGATCATCATGTGCAAAGCTGCTGTCAAATATGACAAGTCTGGCCAGTTCTTTACTCAGATACCACAGATTTCTGGCTAATGCCTCACTGGTTGCCTTGGCAATGACAGAATTAGAACTCAAGATTTCACTAAAATGGCACAAAAACAGGGGTTTGAGCAGCAGTGGTTAATATGTTTCAAATCTTATGAAATTTCACCCCATATATTTTTTCCCCAAATGGAACAAAAAAAATGAAAAAGCACCCTGGAAAAGTAGAAGGATGTATTTTGGGACCACCCTAATATATAT
>NW_013953061.1:25460-26773 GCF_001266775.1 Austrofundulus limnaeus
CATTAAAGGATGTCATGAATTACTAGCTTAAACATAAAAGTATTAGTTCCATTACATCTCCCCCATCTGATCATTAAATCACCAATTAAATGATCAATAACACAAAAAACACTCTTTAATGTATTTTTTAAAAAAACTTGTCAGCATAAACCTAAGTATATGTACTTTTCTGAAATCCCAACCCCAGTAATTCAATTTTTATTCCTCCTACAGTAATTGCTAACCCCAAAACATGGTTATCACACAAAAGTCTTTGGATAATCTTGAACACAAACAGGCTTGTCTGTTTTGTTAAATGGAAGGGTCAGAGGTGGTGGTGGGTCTCTGTGACTTTTTGTAGATCTTGGTTTAGTTCCTGGGGCTGGAAGATGAGAGTTAGCTAGATTTGGGCATGGCATTTGTTTGATCTTTATCTCCACAGGTTCTTTCATGTTGTTAGTAAAATCCAGGAGGGGGCATTCCACTTTCTGTCCTGTTGGGGTGTCAGAGTCCAAGAGATCCTCTGTTTGTGATGCTGATGAATCCAGTTGTTCTTCCGGTTCTGCAGCTTGAAGTAAGTCCTCTCTCTCTGGTTCTGATTCTGAAGCAGTCTCCTTATCAGTAACTGGCACGCTGTGTTCCACTGATTTCTCAGTTTTCTCCAGCTGTCCTTCAGACATCAGCTGTTGAGGTTTTTCCTGCTGTTTTTTTTTCCAACCGGAACTTTGTTCAGGAAATACTTCATGTTTGAAGCCAGAAGTTGAGCTACAGTTTGATTCAGAGACATTCCATCAGACTTGAAGAGGTGTTTTCTCTCCCAGAAGAGATCAAAGTTATCCACAAAACTCACAGAGTGGTCAACACAGGACTTTTTCAAAAATCCATTAAGAGCCAACAGTCAGCTGAACCTCTTGGCCCCTCCTCTTGCTGTGGGAATGGGCCCACTGAGGAACGCATCCATGTTGAGATTTTTAACTGCATTCAGCAGCAGAATAAAATCCTTCTTCAGGATTTCTGACTGTCTGTTCATAACTTCATCACTTCCTGTGTGAATGATGRGTGTATTCAAAGTTGGGTACTCAGCTGTTATTTGTAGAATCTTCTCTGGGAGATGAGACACTTTATCAGMAAAACTCAGAACTTTGACTTTTTTTCTTGTTCCAGAAGCCTCTGATCTCATTCACCATTTTATCTGTGATGATCAGCATTTCTTGATTCTTGAAAGTCTCTTTTTGGACTTGCTTTGGCTTTGAGTTGGATCTGGATCTGGTCTCAGATCCCTCACTGAAATCAGATAGGGAACTTTGATCAGACTCACGAGTTTCTTCCAGTGG
>NW_013953061.1:26857-30513 GCF_001266775.1 Austrofundulus limnaeus
CACAGTAAAAGCATTAAAATATATTTTAACCCTAAAATATCCTGAATCATTTTACAAAAGTAATTTATTCAATAAATAAATGGACAGAGAGCACAACCCCCYCAATGTTAGACCTAAAGTTACGCCCTTGCGTACACTGTACCAAACAAGACAGTTAAATGTTATCCCAACAACAAACTATGGGTAACTAAGGAAATCAAAGCACTTCTGAATGAGAAAAAGAGGGCCTTCAGAGCAGGAGACAGGGAGGAGGTGAGAACAGAGGGAACCAAAGACAGGGATGCAAAGAACACTTATAAAAGGAAGCTGGAGTGGAAACTACAGAACAACAACATGAGAGAGGTGTGGAATGGAATGAAGACAATTACTGGCTTCAGGTCCAAAACATCAGAGGCCTGGAGTGCGAATTGGACAGGGCCAAAACGTTAAATCTGTTTTTTAATAGATTTGACACAGCAGGACCCACCCACCCCAACCAGATCTCCTCTGATAATGACCCTCAGCAGCCAGTTCATATCACTCTCCCTGGTTTTACATCCCTCCCCAAGAGTCTGCTTTCTTACTCTAACAGCCCACCTCACCTCCTCCTCCACTCATCTCCCGCATCACTGCTGAACAAGTGAGAAGTCAGCTGCACAAACTCCACAGTAACAAGGCTGCTGGCCCCGATGGTGTCGCCCCCAGAGTGCTTAAAGACAGTAGCCGTGTTTCCATCAATGTTTTTAATGCGCATTTTGAAGTATCGCGTCAGAAAAGGTGAATGGAAACGGCATGATTTGAAAAAACTTCCTCTAATTCGCATAATAGTTGATACGCTCGCTTGAGGTGGTTTTGGTTTTTTGAAAAAGAGTTAATGTGCAAAAGGACAGATGGAAACACATTTGTCAAATAAGTTCTGATGTAGCGAACATTTACCTCACATGTTGATCAGCTGTTCTCACTGTCTGTCCAAAACCGGTACCGGTACCAGAGCGACTGCAGCTGGACCCTCCTCCTGCTGTCGGCATATTCGCAGTTATTCCCGTAACGTGAAGAGAATTAAATTTCTTTCTCTACGTCTCCAAAGAGCATGTAAAATCACCAGAACTAGTTGATATGACAGAATAAGAACAATTTTCCAGATAGTAGCAACACGTTCCTGATAACTTCTCTCCATTGTCCTGAGATGCGACTTTTACTTCCTGTTTACTACACGCATGCGTCTGACGTAACTAATTCACTTCAAGTTAGTTGATGGAAGCACGTCTGATTCGCATTTATTCATTTTTTCCTTTTTGCAAAATTAAAAAAAATTCTCTCAAAATTAGAATTAGAATTGGATGGAAACATGGCTTGTGCCACCCAGCTTTGTGGAGTTCTGCAGCATGTCTTTAATATGAGCTGAGTCTGCAGAGAGTCCCAGTGATATGGAAGACATCCTGCATTGTTCCACTCCCAAAAACGACCCAGTAACAATGAGGACTACAGGCCAGTAGCCCTGACATCACACATTATGAAGACCATGGAGAGGCTCATTCTGGAACAACTATGCCCCATTGTTCAGCCACACCTGGATCTCCTTCAGTTTGGCCGTCAGCCCTGTCTAGGAACAGAGGACGCCATCATCTATCTGCTAAACAACACTGTCAGGAGTCACAGAAGCACATTCAGTGCAAGACTCATTGCACCTAAATGCACCACTGAGCGCCACCGGAGGTTGTTCCTACCAGTGGCATTCAAACTCTATAACTTCGCCTGAAACGTGAAACCATAAGTCATCTGTCACTTTAGTAGACCTGTGCAATTTATTTATCTACAACACCTTAATCTAACATGTGCAATATCACCATCATCATCTATTCTTATATCTTTTAATATCTGATGGGACCTTTGCATCAGTCATACTGTTTTTAGCTTCAGAGTACATCACTGTTTTTATTTCCATTTACACTTTTATTTCTATTTGCACTATTTTTATTTCTATTTACACTGTTATTTCTATTTACACTGTTGTTATTTCTATTTACGCTTATCAGTGTATTCTTTTTGGGGGGCAACATTTCATGTCCGTATATTTCCCTTACCCTGATTTTTTTCTAAAATGTGCCAAATATTTACAACAAAGCGTTTTAATTAAACATTTAGATGTTTGCCATCATTCAWATATAAATGAAATGCATTTAATATGTTATTTTTGATCTTTACACACCTTTTTTGGTGGCACATATGACACACAAGGTTTTCATTGTGTCCGCAGTGCAGTGTAATAGATTTCCTCAAGAAGTTTAAACAATAAATTAAAGTTTAAAAACATTTTTCTTCAATAATTTGATTTACTGGACTAAAACTTGTTTTGTTATGAAACTGAATTTGTTGAAACAATTTTTTATTTGATATTTTCTTCATATTATACATGTCCCAGTAGTAACTTTCCACCCTTTTAGAATGTTCCCTTTTGGCCCTCAAAAAGACTACAATTCCATAAAAGCCATTTACAAGAAGTGACATCAATTGGTTTTTGAGGGATTCAACCGTGGAAAACAAGATAAGCTTCATCTGTCACGCTCTCCTTACCTTTTCTTTAATCTTAAATATATTAAACCTGTACAAGTTCCACCCTGTTAAGATAAATTGTGGGAAATGTTTATTCAGTAGAATAAAAAAAACAACACATTAGATTTAGTCATTAAAGGCTGCTATTCTGTTCAAGGTTAGCTATCTAACCCCAGATTTATACTGCATGCGTCTCCGCTGCGCAGGTCACAGCTGTGCGTTTCAAGTCCAGTTTACACCACCTCCGCTCCGCTCCGGTCCGACAGATGTGCAGGAAGGAGATTGCGYGATAAAGTCAGTGATAAGTGTGGAAGTCACAGCAAAAAATAATTAATTCTGTGAAAGACGAACTCCAAACACAGCTGAAAACAACGACATAAAGGCTTTTGGTATCTATGTTGAAACTGTCTCGCTGTTGGCTTTCTGAAACTTCTGATTTCAAAATAAAATCCATGTGTATCGTGTGTGTGTACACATATGCTTCATGTTACGTTTCCATCTGCTTCCCAAACAGAACGAAACATTCTGACAGCATTAGTGTAGAAATATATCCGTATATTTATTAATATAGCTGCAATTTCGACATTATTCTGTCAAATTATTCCACCGAATAGTGTCTTATTTTGAAAATATGGATGTTGTGCTTGTGTCTTTTCCTGTTGGTGCAACGTAATCTTTAAAAATTGACTCCGGCGCTGCTCCGGCATCTGGCAAAAATAGGATCTGTTCTAATTTTGAYGGATCGCCGTCCACTCACCGCCGCCCTGCGCTGCCGTGCGCAGCCAATGTAATCAATCTCATTGATTAGAATGGGTGCGTATTTGCTGCGGAGGTCAGACTAGAGCGGAGACGGAACGCAAGCAATGTAAATTGGGGGTAAATGTTGACCACATTAAGAGCTACAGCTAGATTAGCTAAAACAATTCCACCCTGTTGTGTTCTACCCTGTTAGGTTTATGAACCAAACAGTGTTTAACAAGGACATACCAGGGTGGAAAAATTAGGGTGAAAAGCAATCTTATGTGTATACAGCGGGTAAAATAAGTATTGAACACGTCACCATTTTTCTCAGTAAATATATTACTAGAGGTGCTAATGACATGAAATTTTCACCAGATGTTGGT
>NW_013953061.1:32203-41936 GCF_001266775.1 Austrofundulus limnaeus
ATATAAATATATATACCACATCTTTCATTTCAAATGCATATAGGAAATATATGTTAAACATAAAGCCCAACATAACCTTTTCTCTGCTTCTGTTCTTTTCTATTTTAAGCTGAAAATCTTTTAGCCATCAGCAACAGATGCTCCTTCACAGTCAAATGGCCTACAAAGCAAGCTGCAATACTTTAATCCTATGTGTAGCCAGCATTAAAAATTGGATTGAGTTGGATGATTAGATTATGCCTGCAGGATTTTAAAAATGTAAAAGCCTCATTTAAGCTTAAACATAATCTCCTTTCACTATCTGGGAGCATGAGTCCTCCCAACAGATGCCAGATACACTTTGTGTAGATGTTGTTTATTTCATCTCTTGGATTTTTTTATTACAAGTATTGCAGGTCTTCTTTTATCAGAATTTTGCATATTTATATAGGGAAAGCCTTGCATGCTCATTCAGGAAAAATATCTGCAAATGCATATGTTCTTTGTTGGCTGTAGGTGTTTTCATGTTAAATTATCTACATTCAGAGTTAGATGCAAAAAAGGCATTAAGTATTTATATAAACAAAAAAAAAACAACCTCACAATGAAATATGTAATATGTTATACCATAATATTAAATGCTGAAATGCCCCTAATGAAAGAACAAGTTTTATTTATTATGTTGCACATCTCATCTATGCAATAGAGTGTGTAATACATGTGAAAGATATTAGGGGCCACGGTAGGCTAGTGCCATGGTTTTAAAATCCTGAGGATGCAGATTTGAGCCCAGGTTCCATCAGGAAAAACRTCTGACAAAATAATTTCCAAATCTTTTGTGTGAACTTACTCAATGTGGCATCCTTGTTCAATGGAGCAGCAACAAATTAGTAAACATTTGTTTATCAGGAAATTAAAACTGTTCTTTAAGTTACAGTTCAATGATGGAACGATCCATCTTAAGAATTCTATTATTTTGAAGAGCAGATCTTAGTAAGACAGACTTAGTAAGACTTAGTATTGCAGTCAAAGTAAAAAATCATCTTTGTCTTCATCTTCTCTCCAAGTATTCTCATATATACATGTATCACACACCAGGCAGGCATTTGTTGTTGAGGTGTTTGTCAATGCTCTTAAGTAACATCTTTATCCATCTGATCTGGCCTACATCTGCCATGTACTGTCAGACAGCCCCCTGTCCTCCATGCCCACTCCCTCCACATCCCTTGCTTTTATAGGCTGATGGAGACAAAACAGGCACTAAACCACACTTCAGTGATAAAAAAGACTAAATRTGGAAATTTTCAAGTTGCATAACAAAAAAGATCTAAATTAGTAGAACATGCTGAGAAAAAATGATATTATATTATGCTTAATAACTTATTAGGGTAATATACTTTTTATACATAATTTGTAATGCATTTCTGTGCTAAAACATAAAGAACAGATCCAAAAACATGGGGAATTAAAAATGAGTACCAAACAGAAGCTCAGAAATGGGCAGTTAACGTTTCAACATCCAGATATTTAGTTGAACAAAACACTGAGTGAAGGATGGTTTAAAATACAGTAAATGAACTGTTGAGTTTGAGGAGAACAGTTTCTTCACAGCATGAAAATTTTAGGTTCAAATCTCTGCTGGGTTTTGTCTGTGTTGTGATCATGCATTCTCATTGTGCTAATCTCCAGGGCCCTCATGTATAAACGGTGCATATGCAAAAAAAATGTTGCCTGCGCCAGGTTCTACACCCACATTGGGATGTACCCAAACCAACGTTCACCTGCCGTGAGAATGAGCGGCAGCCACGCAAAGTTTTTCAGTCGACAGTTTCAACTCACAAAGTCATGAATCTGACCTGAATCCACATAAATATGACTGTTGTGTTTTCTGGATGTAAGGAGCGTCTGAACATGGTGTTAGATTTTTATTTTAGTTTGAGTTTTATTGTTTAAACTCGAATGATCGTGAAACTGAACCCTGGGACTGAAAATCATTTAACCTCAGACAAGAAAATAGATCAGCCTAAAAATGATCAACAAACCTCAGTCCAGTCTGTAAACTGTAAAGTTTTTATATTGTTGTCAGATGGTTGGAAACACACGCAGAGCACAGGCCTGCAGAACGCACACACAGCAGAGGAGAATAAAATGTGTGAATTGTCTAACCACGTCCAAAGCAGCAGCTGCTCGAGTTCAACAAACTGAACTTTGGCTGCTCGATGCGCAGCAGCAACCAATCAGAGAGAATAATTTTTCCACGTGACGGTTTCATGAACCCGACACAGATGGGCAGGAGATCTTTAGCTGAAATCGACYGTCTGAAGTTCGGGGTCTGGCTGGAGATATCAGCACCAATGTGGGTAAGCAGCTCGCTGAGCTCGGGACAAAAAAAACTGTCAGCACGCAGCTCCTGGAGTGCCGAAACTAACTGAATAAACCGCTTCTAAATCATCTGGTGAATTAATTTTCTGCTGTGCGCAATGTTCACTTGCTCTTTAGTAAATAAAGCAAAGCCATTTTCTTTATTTTATCTTTATTTCACCCGTCGTTAAAGACAGACTGGAAAATACCAAGATGCTCCCTCCTCTTCAAACACGCGTCCAGTCTGCTGCTGCGTTCACACCAAACTCGTTCAGTGCGTCCAACTTGAGGCATTGGGTGCATTTTTGCTGCTCAGAATGTGTTTGGTGGGAACCCGGCTTCAGAACAGCTYACCTGCTCCACAAGATGCAGACAATAGATTTGTTGCTGCGTAAAGTTGTGTGTATGGATCAATGTTAGCTGTTCTGCAGGATATCACCACAAGAAGAATTGAGTACAGCGTGTTTTTTTTTTGTATCACACCAAACAAATTACAATCAGGTATTTTACTGTAGTTCTGAGCTGAGCCATGTAGTTGAATGAGGGTGGGAGTGGGGGTGGGGTTCATTTGTGCATGACTCTTCTTGTCATGTAGGTTAAATGGAAAGCTTTAAGCACAAGAAACATAATTTTTCACAAAATTCACACAGAAAGGAAGGAAAATTACAAACAGGAAATAGTCTTGTTCACTTAAACAGACAAAATGGCATGGAATCTGGGGTCTCATGTATGAACAGTGCGTACGCATAAAAAAATTACGTGCGCCAGGTTCTACGCCCACGTTGTGATGTATCAAAACCAACGTTGCGTGAAAGTGTGCGTATATTTACGCACACTTTTCACCTGCCGTGAGAATGTGCGGCAGCCACGCAAAGTTTTTCAGTCGACAGTTTTAACCCACAAATCCACAGAAATATGACTTTGTTGTGTTTTCTGGATGTAAGGAGCGTCTGAATACGGTGTCAGATTTTTTTTTTAGTTTGAGTTTTTATTGTTTAAACTGAACAATCATGAAACTGAACCCTGGGACTGAAAATCATTTAACCTCAGACAAGAAAATAGATCAGCCTAAAAATGATCAAAAGAACCTCAGTCCAGTCTGTGAACTGTTTTTATATTTTTGTCACATAGTTGAAAACCTTTTGGATCTCAGGCCGGAAAAACCCGACACATTACATGCGGCATAAAATAAATAAATAAAATAAAAAAGTCTGGAGAGGGAGCAAAATCGGATGCAAATGGTGGCTCACTGTACGGTAAGAATAATTGTTTCTTCTGTTTGTAGCCTTCTGGCTGATGGAGTGTTGATCTGTGGCTGTAGCGCAGCAGCTGCACTTTGGGTAAATTCTCGYGYACCCTCGCCAKCTGGGAAGRTGTTCATATGTGTCAAGACCTTTGGACGTTTACCTGTCTAATGAGCCTCAAAATCTATATTTTTTGCTAAAAATCCATTGGCTACCACTCGTACCTGCACGTGGGGGTGGGGTGGGGGTCTGTCGTCYGTGGAGATGACAGCGCCTGCTGTAACGCAGGAGGAACGGAGAGCAGAAAAACTGGATAACTTGATGTTCATTGTTTTTTTGTTTGTTTTTTACCGTCCATTCAACCGTTCAACTAAATAGACAACAACTAACTAGCTTCAATATCACATTCGGAATCGGGAGATGTCTAAATTTCAGGAAAATCTCAGGCTTTGGTTATCCCGTGCGAATACGCCACATAAAACAATGTCACCCACTCCTTATTTAGACAGTTTTCTTACTCATTCTCCATTTAATTTATATTTTTCCTGCATCTAAAAATCATTTCKGATCCCACAGAGAGGACAATCTGAGGAGAATCTCACACGCTGGACACATTTACATCTATTTTACATATTTAAATGGAGGCGTGTCAGAGGAGGTTTCTCACGTGCGCTCAGGTCCACGTTCATTGGGATRTATAAAGGAAAGGTGCGCAGGAACATGCRTACGCATGGTTTTATACATCTGAATATTTTGGTACGACGCACTTTTCTAAATTTTTCCGTACATCAACTTTTAGTGTGAAAGCTGTGCAATCCTTTATGCATGAGGTCTGGTCTGCAGGAAAGCTTTATTAGACTTTCACAGTCAGGTGAGTAGAATGTGACAGAAGGAAAAGAGGCAAGGTGAGTATTTCTTGCTTAGCCAGGTACAATTTGGAGTTCATGGGAGGCATAGAATACTGAGTTCCAGGTGATTAGGCAGTGATACTTTCCAGTACCACAGGCAGACACGAAGGAGCTTGCAAAGGGTGTGCTGGGCAGTATGACCATAATTTTATATCACAGTATTTGACTGTATTTGTCTTTTTGTCACTGCTCAGGCTGCTGCTAAACATTAACTCAGCTTATGTTAAAATATACAAATACAACTTATTGATCAGCAAACCACAGTCAGCCGAAGTCACTCTTTTTTGAAACAAAGAAAATGTTTCATTTTTTTGATCAAAGTATTTTTTTAGTATTTTTTAACATAATGCACAACAAAAAACAAACAACAAACTAACAAAAACACAAACACCCAAAATCCCACCCCTCCCACCCCTTTCTATACCGGATCTACTGAAACAACAAAAATCGATCTTGTATTAATACAAGTGATATACAGTAATAAAAAGGTTTGTGTACAATGAAACAATATTTAACCTTTACACAAAGTTATCTGCCGAAGTTTTTTCTACATAAGATATAAATGGCTGCCAAATGTCAAAAAAATTGTTTACAGATCCCCTTACAGAGCCTCTCCTTGGGCTGCTACCTTATCGTGGTGGAGGGGTTTGAGTGTCCCAATGATCCTAGGAGCTATGCTGTCTGGGGCTTTATGCCCCTGGTAGGGTCACCCAAGGCAGACAGGTCCTAGGTGAGGAACCAGACAAAGCGCAGCCCGAAGACCCCTTATGATGATTAATAAAATTGGATCTGGCGTTCCCTCGCCCGGACGTGGGTCACCCCCTCTGGAGCCAGGCCTGGAGGTGGGGCATGATGGCGAGCGCCTGGTGGCCGGGCTTTCACCCACGGAGCCCGGCCGGGCTCAGCCCGAAGAGGAGAMGTGGGTCCCCCTTCCAACATTTGTTCAGATCTTATTTGAGTGAGAGAACATTCTGTGTTGGCCTTGGAGATCATGCCATCTTCTGCTCATGTCTCATGTGGAGTCCCACAGGGTTCAGTCTTAGGACCCCTCTTTTTGTCTTTATTTGCTTCCACTTGGGTCCATTTTAGAAAGCAGGGAATTTCATTTCATTTTTATGCAGAAGATTGTCAGATTTATGTCCCCCTCAAGAAAAAGACTCATTCTCCACTGCACCACTGCTAAAATGTCTTGAGGACTTGAAGGCCTGGATGGCTTTCAATTTTTTACATTTGAATGAGAAGAAAACTGAGGTTGTTTTTTGGCACATCCACTGATATCCCTCTTGTGGATTCACAGTCCTTGACTCCATACGTCAAACCATAAAAAATCTGGGGACCAAGGTGGACAGTGAGCTTCGATTTGATAAGCAATTTAGAGCAGTGGTGAAATCCAGCTTTTTTCATTTAAGGCAGCTGGCCAAGCTGGCTTAAATGGCTTAGAAGGCCATTCTTTCTAGAAAGAACTTTGAGGCAGTAATCCAGTCCTTCATCACCACTCGGTTGGACTACTGTAATGGACTTTATATAGGGGTCAGTGCTTCCTCTGTCCCTCACCTCCAGAGGGTCTAAAATGCTGCTGCGCGTCTTTTAACTGGCACAAAAAAGCATGAGCACATTTCCCCAGTTTTAGACTCACTGCACTGGCTGCCTGTTCCTTTTAGGATTCATTTTAAAGTTCTTTTATTTGTTTTTAAAGCATTAAATGGTCTTGCCCCACTTTACCTCACTGAGCTGCTGCACCCCTATAGCCCCTCCCGTTCTCTCAGGTCAATAGACCAGCTGCTCCCGAGAATCCCAACAACAAAACGTAAGCTTAGCATGTCAACTGTGCCCAGAGACTCCCTATTATTTTTGCATTGAGGACCTACTGTGCATGCCCAGGAGTTAACATTACACTTCAATGGTAAATACATTCTCATGACATCGTTCATGAGTACAAATGAAAGTTTATCCATTAATAACTATATCAAAGGTATCTTACACATCTAAAACATATGTAGGTATTTCTACTAAACATTTAATTTTATTTTGTTTTTATATTTCTTCTGTCCCAAAAAATAGTGGTGGGGCAGCGCTCTAGCACCCTCCATTGACCAGCCACCACTGCTTGTTCATGCTACAATTGTGACGTGGACYTGGGGCTTGTCTGCAGCAATGTGGGCAAGAAAAATTTGAGTCAAAAACAAAACTCTTGATTTCCCGATCTCTACATTCCAAAAACCAAGAGGATAAGAAAGTGATAAACTTTGTCGTCTGGGGGGAGTTCAGGGTGCAGCTGCTGCTCCTCCACATTGAAAGGAGTCAGYTTTGATTAGGATGCCTCYTTGGTGTACTTCCAGAGGTTTTTCAGGCACATCCTAATGGAAGGGAAACCCCAGGGCAGATCATGTTGCATCCTTGCTGGCTTGGGAATTTTGTTATGATTGTTGAGTCATTATACAGTATTGTTGGTTGCCCTGCTTTGTAACACATTTTAAAGGTAAGAGARCCTCCTGCTGGAGGACAGAGTTTGAGATCTGTTATAAAAATGGCTCAGAGTAAATCCAGCAGTGACTTTAGCCCTGTGAGAGAAAACTAGTTTAGTAGAAGAGAGTTCAATCTCCTATTGGAGTGTAGGAAAAATGTGTTGTTCAAGATGGTATGTCCGAATAAACAGGAATCCACTTGGATTTCTTCTTAAAACTTTATTTTCTATCTTCTGACTCAAATCAAGTTCATACAGCACTCAGCAGGCCTCACTGTAAGACCTTGGACTGAACCAAAACAAAACACATGAGCTCTTCTCTGAGCAGAGACTGCAACATACTAACAACTTCTTTCTACTATAATGAATTGAGCTTATAATGTTCACCTCTTCCTGGTTAAACCTCAGGAGRTGTTACCTTTCATGTCAGATGTAGAACGTAACTCATTTTTGTTTAGGCTAAAGAAAGAACACATGATAACACACACCAACTCTTTGTCTGTTTAAACTTAAAGGCTGCAATGATCAGAAAGTATAAAACACAATACTGCATCTAATWTTCAATTAATCAGTTMCAAAMTTTCCTTCAGGAGGATCATGGATTTGATCCCCAATCCCTACAGGGTATGACAAAACATTTCTGCCCACTGTCCCTGCATTTATCTGTTTATGAGTGAGAATATGAGAGCTGTAATTAGAATGTATTTGTGCAATAGTAAAAACTGTATATACTGCAAGTGTGTTTGAATGAGAAATACTGTAAACTCATTTCAGAACCTGAATGAGCTTAAAATGGTGTTGCATAAGTGTAGACCATTTACTTTCTGAAAAAGTTACAAGTCTAGCACAGTTCCAGAGTTAAAACCATTTTACTCTTMCAGCTATGCTTTTACAATCCTGCAGTACTCATTAACAATTCCTACTCAGAGATTCTACATGCTTTGGAGTGATCTCATGATGAACCCTGACAAAGTTTTTTTTCTTCTTTAATCTGCCATTAAATGTGTTACCATGTTTAGGTTATAAAAATGAAAGTGAGCTTTAAYGATATGGTTTATCTGTTTAAACTGGTTCTCAGAGGAATTTGATATTTGAAAGATTGGGGATAGTTTTAAGAAGCTTTTCTTACAGCTTGCTATGAGCTGGGGATGAACACACACACACATACACACACACACACACATCGTCATCCTAATCTGCTAATCCACCTCCAGCTCAACCATTTTGCAGCAGCACAAAACCTCTCAACCCAAAGAGCAGCGTGTGTGTGTGTGTGTGTGTGTGTGTGTGTGTGTGTGTGTGTGTGTGTGTGTGTGTGTGTGTGTGTGTGTGTGTGTGTGTGTGTGTGTGTTGATGGAGAGGGGCTAATGGTTGACCAGCTGTTTATGAAACAAAACTCCACATACACATGTACTGTGGTTTCAAACACACATTCACACACCCTCATGGTAAAGGCCCAAATAACAAAATCTCAGTGAGGGTCACAGTGAACAATCAGTGATCTTCTTACAGGGGCWCACCAACCAAAGGATTGTTTTTGTTTTTGTAGAAAAGTGTTTGTTCAGGTTTTGTCTGTTGCAACAGARTATGTGTATGAAGGGTAGTTTTGTACTTTTTAAAGGCCACATAAACCTAAGTGAAACTTGGATCAACAAAATTTTAAAAAAAGGATTAAACAAATCAAACCAACATGGATTCATTTTAGCATAGTTGTGACCTGGTTTAAACTTGATGCACACTACARGAAACCTCACACATCTTGTTTGTTATTTTCCAAATTTAGTTACTTTGCTCAACTGTCATTCAATWAAACCATGTTCACTAACATAATTCATTTAAAATGCACCTCTGACTTCAATACAGCATTCAAATTAATATTACGCCACAATTATTTTCCAATCACAAAAAAATTAATAAAAAAATAGTTTATTTCTCATTTGTTTGTTTACTYGCTTAGCTTTTATGTCCAACAAATTCTGTTTCAGGGGCTATGACAGGAATGCCATGATCAAAAATATGAGACAACCAAACAAAAAAACTAGATTAAAAATAATAATTTATGCTTTATAATTGTTAGCATTTAGTAAAAGTTCAGTCAAGCCATGATAATCATTTGAATTTACAGGTATTTTGAACTGAATTTACTATAATTCATTTGATCAACATGTTGTCTTATTTACATTATTTGATTTATGTAAATCTATGTGTAAATGGTAAATGGTAAATGGACTGTACTTTTATCGTGTCTTTCTACCCAACCAGGATACTCAAAGCGCTTCACATTACAATCTGTGTCCTCATTTACCCATTCACACAGCACTCGGTCTCCACAAAGCTACAATCATTTATGGAGACTAAGCAATGCCAATCACATTCATACACTGATGGGACACACATCAGAGGCATTAGAGGTGAAGTATCTATCAGGTTGGCAGGAGGAGGTCGACGTGAGCAAATACTAATGACAAACAGAGACTGAGACGATGGATAAAAAAGGTGAGTGATTTTATTTACACAGGTGCAGGGATCGGGGGACGGGACCTGAAACAGAGGTTTTGTAAAGGTGAGTAATGGGCAGATTTTCTAGTATAGGTCTTTATCAGATGAGTAGTTAGAGAGGTTGCTTACGGGCTGGAGAAGGAGATGAAACTTGGAGGAGTGGGCCCAGAAGGTGAAGTTCCACAGGTGAGCATTTACAGGTGCAGACTTATTTACAGTGTTGGCAGCGCATGAGATCCTGGTGAGTTGGCTCGAGTTCCAAGGCAGGAGGTTTAACG
>NW_013953061.1:44236-46150 GCF_001266775.1 Austrofundulus limnaeus
TGTTTAACAAAGAAAATGCTGCTAAAAGGATTAATAAAGTCTCCGGTTCAACTCAGAACAGAAAACTAAAGCTGCTCCCACAAGTGTTTACACCAAAAGATCCCTGATTTGCTAATTTCGCTGTCAATCAAAAATGGATTCAGCCTCAGACAGATCACCTAATCATCATGCAGAAGCTGACCGTCCGGGCCAGCCGAGGCCAGCCCACTGTCCCTTAGACTCCCAGAGACGCGTCCGATGGGCGGGACAAAGCCCAGCATTTATCCAATGACTCGTCTCATTTCGCTGCAATCTTTGCATTGCTAATGAGCTCTGTGGGCACTCAGCGTCCGCACTGTTTAAAGCACTGTGAAGCTGTGGGAATGAGGGTGAGGAAAGCTGCATCGTTACCAGTGATAAGAAGCTGATTCTGAACAAAAGTTGAGTGCGTTGTAGAGCATATTTAGTCAATGACATGAACACACAACAGAATATATTTGATCTTTGTTTTACATTTTAGGGGAAGCTGAGCTTCTCTTGCAGTCTTAGAGCAATCGTCTCTGTAATGAGGCCGGCTATGCACTAGGGCAAGACTGGGTAGTGTCCCCTCTAATGATAGCTGTTCTGTCTCTAACTTTGTATTAAATATTTGTTTTTGTTTTAAAATACTCCCATCTAGTGGTCAAGTTAGTACGGAAGCGTATTGCTATCACGCAGGAAAAAAAAATCCGAGCGCTATCAAGTTATAACGTGATACGTATCTTGTTTAAACATGATACGTATCTCATTAAAACGTGATGCGTATCTTGTTTAAACGTGATACGTATCTCGTTAAAACGTGATAGTTATCTCGTTAAAACGTGATANGACGAACATCCAGAATCCAAATATTATATAATAGTTTTAATATTATTTTTAATATTATTATAATAGTTTTCCAGATTATTCTCTAGTCTTTTACAGCAACCAGCTCCCTTTGTCATGCCAAGACAGCTGAAAAGACCTGTTATTTCCCCACTGTGGGATCAATAAAAAAATTATCTTACTTTCCCCCACCTTTTACACCAAATTAATCTGAGGAGTTGATCAGGCCTGTTGTTTAACTCTAAGTTTTTCTTCGTAAGGAAGACTATGAATTGGCTTCGCCAAAATCCGGTCCACAACATTCAAACTGTCTGCCATGTGTGCAGCTTGCTACGACTGGTGCGAGGCTAGTGTGAAGTGTGTCTGCTTGTGAGTGCTTCATGATGGTGAAGGGGCTCCGCAGCAGCCGCTGGACAGAAGAAGTCAGAAAGAGTGTTAGAAGTCCATCTCCAACCACAAGCAGCTACAACCACCAGAAATAGAAGCTCGRTTTGTSGYTAGTTGTTTTTAACAAATAAAATGCCKCTAAAAGGATGAATAAAGTCTCMRGTTCAACTCAGAACAGAATGAAACTAAAAACTGCTCCCACAAATGTTTRCACCAAAAGATTGCTGATTCGCTYATTTCGCTGTCAATAAAAAAGGGATTCAACCACCGACAGATCATCCWATCATCATTTAGAAGCTGAGCGTCCGAGCCAGCCGAGGCCAGCCCACTGCCCCATAGACCCCCAGAGACACTGAGCTTCCGATGGGTGGGACAAAAGCCAACATTTATCCAATGACTCGCCTCATTTCGCTGCACTCTTTGCTTCACTATTGAAGTCTGTGGAAGCACAGAGTCTGCACTGTTTAAAGCACTGTCAAGCTGTGGGAATGAGAAAACTGCGTCATTACCAGTGATAAGAAGCTGATTCTGAAAAAAAGTTGAGCACATTGTAGTGCATATTTAGTTACTGACATGTACACACAACAGTATCAGTGGCGGATTCTGGTCTTTCAAGAAGAGGAAGCACATTTTCGGCCTACATCATAAAATGTGTAGGTTTATAAATTCTACCCTCTGTTCCTT
>NW_013953061.1:52018-57670 GCF_001266775.1 Austrofundulus limnaeus
AACGTGATACGTATCACGTTATAACGTGATACGTATCACGTTTTAACAAGATACGTATCACTACGTATCACGTTATAACGTGATACGTATCACGTTAAAACTATCATGTTAAAACGTGATAGTATCACGTTTTAACAAGATACGTATCACTACGTATCACGTTATAACGTGATACGTATCACGTTAAAACTATCATGTTAAAACGAGATAACTATCACGTTTTAACAAGATACGTATCACGTTATAACGTGATAGCGCTCGGATTTTTTTTTCCTGCGTGATAGCAATACGCTTCCGTACGTTAGGTATCATTTCAGAGGCTTTATAAGCTCACTTTCACTTTATCACTGAGCACATGGCAGAAGTTGGTGGAAGACATGTTGCCTGTTTGGCCTTTGTGTMCAATATGCTTGATACAGGACAATCTGTAAGTTTATCTTTGCAACTAATATACCGGTATACCTTTAGGTTAAGATATTTTGTTTTGTAATTACATTGAATGTTAGAAGTTGTGTTTTATGTAGTTTGAGACTGATATGCTAATTAGTTTGAGAAGCTTAGCATTAGAGTAACATGAAACTGAAAGTATTATCTTTGTTTAACCTAAAACATYGTAACTTGAGTGATAAGATTATTGTTYAAACAATCTGGATGTGATATTTCTGAAGATGTGATGTCCGTAAATTGAAATGTAYTCTATTTTTTCTGTGTTTTTCAGTTTCACAAATTGTGGTTCAAGTAAACAGTCTAAAAGCTCTTTGGACTTCTAGACCATTTGTTTAGCTCGCTATCTAGGCTGTATAGCAACATATAGYTGAGGGCAGAGGAGTGAAAAGATTACCAATAAATAAAGAACTACATCTCCAACTTGCTAAGATGTCTGGCACCAATGGTACTCCTCCTATTTCTCAAGTGGAGGTTAGGTCAGAATGTGGTTCAGCTAAAACATCAAGTTTGCACCGGTCGACCAAGTCAAGTTCAAGCCTGGTTGCAGCCCGTGTGCGTGCTGCAGCTGAAGCAGCCCACACCAAAGCCGAGTTTGCCGAACACCAGATTGATTTTGAGGTTGAGAAGGCACGGATTGAAGCAAGGCTAAATGCTCTTAAGCAGGAGAGAGAGGCTGAAGCGGCCCTTGCTGCAGCAAGTCTTCGAGGCGGCAGCTGAAGGTCCTGATGAACAGACTGGGTTCAATACACCAGCTATACCAGTATCAATACCAGATCCACATAAAGGCATCGAAGAATATATCAAAACCCACTTTAACAATGACTCTGAAAATAAGAGAGAAGAAAAGTCACATGCAGAGTCACAGCCTGGGTGCAATGAAACACACAATCTATAATGCCATCCATCACAACTTGTCACTCACTATACACCTGGATGGGAAACAGAGACCTCAGCTGGACRGCAGCCTTATCAAGCACGACCAGCGCCTTTAGCAGCGACTGGACAAAAATTATGGCTCATCAGAAATCAGTGAAGCATCGTTGTTCGAGCATCTGGAAAACTTTCCCAAAATCTACTACAAGGATAACCACCTACTGCAAGAACTGGCTGATTTTCTTCTTGAGCTACAAGCAGCAAAAAGTGAAGGTTATCTACCGGGTCTCAGTTTCCTTGACACATCAAGAGGAATAAACCCGATAGTTGAAAAGCTTCCAAATAATCTCCAAGAGGCATGGATCAAGCAWGGAACAAGATACAAGAAAGAGCATAATGCAATTTATCCGGCTTTTTCTTATTTTGTTGAGTTTGTGAACAGTAACGCTGACATGACAACAGACCCCAGCTTTACATTACAAAGTTACAGTGCATCGCACCCAAAAGCAGAAAGGGCTCTTAAGTATACCAAGATCAGAACTCCCTTTACAGCAAACAAGACACAGATTGATACCCCAAATGTAGATGTCAATACACGACTTCCCAACCCAGATAAACAATGTCCAATTCACAAGAAGCCACATTCACTTGTAAAATGTAGGGGCTTTAGAATGTGAAGACATTAGATGAAAGAAGAAGTTTGCTCAAAGAACACTCCATCTGTTTCAAATGCTGCATGTCCACAGAGCACAGGGCAAAAGACTGTCAAGCAGTGATTCACTGTTCGGAGTGCAACAGCAACAGTCATAMTACAGCACTGCATGTAGGCCCACCCTCCTGGTCACCGAAAGAGGTGAAGACATCTATAGAGGATCAAGGCGGAGAGCTGGACAATTCAAACTCCCTTGAGACTTCATCCAGCTGCACAGAGGTATATGGAAAAGAGCTACAGTACATGGAGAGTCATGCTCAAAAATTTTCCTGGTGTACGTTTATCACAACGAATCCCCGGAAAGGAAAAAGAAAATGTATGCAATGTTAGACGACCAGAGCAATGTGTCACTGGCAAGGTCTTCCTTTTTTGATATGTTTGATGTGCATAGTGAATCTCTTCCATACACAATAAAGACATGCTTTGGCAAAACAAATACCAGCAGGAGAAGAGCTGACGGTTTCATCATCGAGGGTATAAACGGWAAAGTGTCCATGTCATTGCTGACTCTCACAGAATGTAACCAGATCCCAGACAATAAGAAAGAAATACAGACTACAGAGGCTGCAGCTCATCATCCTAATCTACGTTCCATTGCATCCAAGATACCACCATTGGACCCCTCTGCAGACATACTTCTCCTTTTGGGCAGGGATATTATTCGTGCTCACAAAGTATGCAGTCAGATTAACGGCCCACATGAAGCACCTTATGCTCAATGCCTTGATCTAGTGAAGAAATTTARTTATTTATAGATTAGTACTGATATCAGAAACAACACCAGAGTATTAGGGTTTTCTTTTTATAACACTTTTATAATGTTTGATCTATTATGTGTTAATTGAAATTGAGTAGCTACATGTCCGAATTCATATACAACACATAAGAACTGTTTTGAAAACATGAGTGCCAGGTCTTTGTCTGAATGCCTGTGATTCAGCCGTAGGCCAGCAGAGGGCGAACTCAGGCATTGAAGAATCGTGTACAGTATTTAAACGGGAACTTCCTGTTTTTCATGCAGTGTGGTTTGGCTTGTCAGTCCGGTGACAAATAAACCTCACTCATCTCTCCAGAATTCTGGTGTTGTATGATATTTATTTCATATCACAGATCATTCTATTTAACACTTGTGTTTTCATCTGATTTCAGCCGATAAAAAACACGTATTTCTTACACTAGGGTGGGTGATTATAGGGGATGTTTGCCTCACGGGCTCATAAACCTAATATGAGCTCTTTTCAAACATACTCGAAAATGGGCGACCAAGTTTACTCACCCCGTGACCGCAAAATCCATATCAGAGAGAGGTTTTTCAGYCCTACCAGCCCCATCTTCGAAACAATGCAGCCTAAAGACAACATAGGTTAACTTATCTTCAAAAAAATCACAGATGATGATAAGCTGGCACTTACAGCAGAAGACCAGCTATTCCTGGACATCATGGAACAAAAGTTCCACAAAGATGAGGCTAAYAACTGGGTGGCCCCACTACCTTTTTGTCCCACTCATCAACAACTGCCCAACAACAGAGCTCAAGCTGTTTGTCGTTTAATGTCACTTTGTCAAACACTGAAAAAGAAAAAAGAGATGAAAGACCATTATGTGGAGTTTATAGAAAAGATGTTTCATAAGAGCCATGCAGAACCTGCTTCTCCAATCAGAGCTGGTCAAGAATGCTGGTATCTCCCAAGCTTTGGCACTTACCATCCACAAAAGCAAGGAAAAATCAGGATAGTCTTTGACTCAAGCGCTCGGTGCAACAATGTGTCACTTAACRATGTGCTGCTCAAGGGTCCAGACCTCAACAACACTCTGGTCGGTGTGCTGATCCGATTCAGATTTGAGCCAWATGCAGTAATGGCAGATGTGGAGCAGATGTTCCACAACTTTATCGTCAAAGAGGAGCATCGGGATTACCTTCGTTTTTTGTGGTTTCAAAATCATGACCTGGATAGAAACATTGCAGAATTTTGTATGAGAGTCCATGTTTTTGGAAACTCCCCATCACCATCAGTTGCTATCTATGGACTGAAAAGAACTGCCATAGAAGGTGAGAAAGAATACGGAAGTGATGTGAGGCTTTTTATCGAACGCTACTTTTACGTGGATTTTGGATTAACATCTTTCCTTTCTGAAACTGAGGCTATCGATGTTCTGAGCAGAGCTCAGTAGGTGCTGGCACAGTCGAGCATACGTTTGCACAAGATTTCATCTAATAGTGCCACAGTCACAAGTGCCTTTCCAGATGAAGATGTTGCCACCAGGCTACAAGGTYTAGATCAGGGGTGTCCAAACTACGGCCCACGGGTCAACTGCGGCCCGCTGTCCAGTTTTTATTGGCCCATAGCAAATTCTGAAAATATAATTGAATTTGGCCCACACAAGAACTTTGAGCTCAACTCTGTTGCACTTCTCAGTTTCAAAACTAGATGGAGCCAGTCACATATGGCCCACACAAGAATCTCAACTCTGTTGCACTTCTCAGTTTCAACAATGGATGGAGCCAGCCACAGAAATGAAATTATAGAGAAAAGGAGAAGAGAAGAACATTTTTGTGACTGCGACACTGAGTTCAGTTTGAGTCTCCAGAAATGGCGGTGAGTGACAAAGCTTGTGGTTTTGATTTTTACTCGATAGCATGCAATGAGAGCACGGATGCCACAGACACTGCGCAACTGTTAATTTTTTTTGCGGGGAGTAGATGATAATTTTTGCTTTACGGAGGAGCTGCTTGATATGATGAGCCTAAAAGGCACAACGACAGGAAAAAATATTTTTGAAGCTGTGTCAGAGGCAGTTGAAAACATGGGGCTTAAATGGGACAAGCTCTGTAGAGTAACAACGGATGGAGCTCCGGCCATGACAGGCGAGCGCAAAGGAATGGCATCGTTGGTGTGCGCCAAGGTAAAAGAGTACCACAGAGAATTTCAGGCTTTCCTATCTGACGTGGACGCTGAATACGGAGATGTACCCTACCACTCTTATGTGCGCTGGCTCAGCAGCGGCTCTGTGCTGCAGCGGTTTTATTAGCTGAGATCAGAAATCGACCAGTTTTTAAAAGACAAGGGCCGACCTCTTCGTGAACTAAGTGACCCTCTGTGGCTGGCAGACCTGGCATTTTCAGTTGATCTTACACATCATCTGAATACACTGAACAAGAACCTACAAGGCAAAGAACAGCTGATGCCACAACTGTATGCGCACATGAAAGCCTTCTGCATAAAGCTCCACCTGTTTCAGACACAACTATGAGGCTTTAATGCTGCACACTTTCCTGCGCTGTCCGAAATCAAGTCAGCTTTTACAAAGACCGATCTTTCTGCTAAAAAGGAGAAATATGTGTCTGTGATTAAATCTCTCATGATAGAATTCAACCAGCATTTTCAAGATTTTTCTGGAATTGAAGAACAAATCAAGCTGTTTTCAACCCCTTTTCTGATGGATGCAGACAAAGTGGAAGAGTGTCTGCAGTTAGAACTGATTGAAATGCCATGTGATGATTCTCTGAAGAGTCAACATCAGCTTTTCTCCCTCCCTCCCTGAATTCTATCAGAGTCAGAGGTGAGTTTGAAGTACACACATTATTGATGTATGAATGTATCTCTTTATTACAGTAAAAC
>NW_013953061.1:58223-60321 GCF_001266775.1 Austrofundulus limnaeus
CCCCTGGTCTAGATCTTGGACAAAGTACACCATCCATGCAGCGTACCTTGGGATTGGGGTGGGATCTGTCCACAAACGAAAAGCAGGAAACTTGGGAAAGATGGAAAGATTCTCTAAAGCACTTACAACAGTTGAAAATTCCAAGGATGTACACCTCAACTTCTGTGTCAGCTGCACAGAGGAAAGAGATCGTCATTTTCTGTGATGCGTCCATAAAAGCTGCGGGTGCTGTTGCCTACTTAAAGCTTACCAATGCTGAGGGTTGCTGTAAAGTGGGTTTCCTTTTTGGTAGAGCAAAACTTGCTCCAAAACCAGATACGTATCACCATCCCAAGGCTGGAACTTTGTGCTGCAGTGCTAGCTGTAGAAGAGGCAGAATTGGTTCAAGAAGAGCTAGACATCGAGGTGGATGATGTGAGCTTTTACACAGACTCAAAAGTGGTGCTGGGTTACATATTTAGCCAAAAGATTTGTTTTTATGTCTACGTTCATAACCGAGTAGAGCGCATCAAAAGATCCACACATGCAAACCAGTGGCATTTTGTGCCTACACACCTAAACCCAGCTGATCATGCAACTAGAKCACTTCCTGCCAAACAGCTGGTTTCTTCAACGTGTCTAAGTGGACCTACTTTCCTCACAGACTCAAGCCAAAGTCTAACACAGGAGGTGCTCATCAGTCTTGTTGACCCTGAGGCTGATCCAGAATTATGGCCAGAGTGTGTGACCTGCACTACCACGCTATCAGAAGGTAATCTGGGAAGTGCTAGATTTGATAGATTTTCCATCTGGAATGTTCTGATTAAAGCCATTGGCAAACTGTAACATATCGCTAAGTCTTTCAAAAACAGTCAAGAAAATGTTTGTCTTGGCTGGCACAAGTGTAACTTAAGCTTCAAGAAAGACCAGCTTCAACAGGCCAAAGTTACAATCATTCTTGCTGTTCAGAGAGAGGTCTTTGCTGAGGAGATCAGACATGTTGAAAAGAATGAACCTGYTAAAAAGTCAAGCCCGCTTAGTAAGCTGAGCCCATTTGTCAACGCTTTTGGACTACTGAGAGTGGGAGGTCGGCTAAAGAAAGCACAGCTGATTTTGGATGAAACTCATCCTGTCCTTATTCCTGGTGGACATCATGTGACTGAGCTAATCATCAGGCATTTTCATGAAAARGTGYWCCACCAGGGTAGATATTTCACAGARGGAGCTGTTAGAGCTGCCRKATTTTGGCYTATGGGAGGAAAGAGAGCAGTGAGCAGAAAAATCTTCAAGTGTGTTAYATGTCCTAAGCTTAGAGGCAAACAAGAAGAGCAGATCATGGCTAACCTGCCTGAGGACCAATTACGCTCAGACCCACCATTCACATACGTGGGTCTGGATGTGTTTGGCCCATGGTCAGTGACAACAAGGAAAACAAGGGGAAGTCAAGCAGAAGCCAAAAGATGGGCAGTCATCTTTACTTGTATGAGTGTATGTGCCATTCACATTGAAATCATAAAATAATGGGCCTCATGCAAGAACCGTTCGTACGCACAGATTTGTTCTTAAATTGTGTGCACGATCGGTTTAGGAGAATTTGTGGCATTCACCAATGTTTTCGTATTCTACGATTTTTTTCAGATATGAACAAAATTCACGAGTTGTATCACAATTCACCTGTCGTACATTTTACGAGCCGTCAGTCTGCTGTTATCCAGATGGGTTTTCTTCATTAACAACCTTATATTTTGTTAGTTTGAAGATATTTTGAGTTAAAAATAAATCGCACTCCATAATTATGTTGACAATAGGCTATTCTGCTTGAATTAGAGTTATAATTTTAAATGTAATAATTTAGACTAACAATATAAATTGTCCGTCCGTCGGTTTCCGCCGCTTATCCGGGATCAGGTCTCAGTGGCAGCAGCAAAGAGACCCCCTCTCCCCATGCAACGACACCTTCCAGCTCGTCCTGGGGGACTCCGAGACGTTCCCAGGCCAGAGGGGATATATGATCAAGTCTTGGGTTTTCTCCTAAGTGCCAGACTTATTTTGAAAACATTTTAAAAATGCTTATTTCAAACCCGCATCTGAGTCCACTTGATGCCGCGCGGCGCGTGGG
>NW_013953061.1:69136-78194 GCF_001266775.1 Austrofundulus limnaeus
TTCCTTAAGTAACCTTGATTTATAAAATGACAGTAACTCTTAGTTGAAAGAAAATATAAATCAAAAATATAAAGAACATTATTATTTTGTTTATTATCTTGATTAAAGAAAATAAAATGTCTCTTTTGAGGGAGGTCTTCTGAGACCAGGGTCAAAGACAGGTGGAAATTTTTATTCCCCCTCGAGGTGACCCCTACATCATGTATAAATTTATTATTAATAGTGCTATAATTAAAGATGAGTCATGCAAATGTATGTTTGTATCAAACAAGCAGCCCTTTGTGTTATTCAGTACCCCTGAAGTAGCTCTTAGTCTCAAAAAGGTTGGTGACCCCTGCCTAGATGTTCTACCAAGGCTTGTTTGAGCACAGTTTTCTTCTCTTACCTTGCATAAGTCCACTCTGTGAAACCAAATTTAGATGTGAAACATTTCTAAGAAATTGTCCTTTTCTTCTTTGTTTTGAATGGATTATTAAAATACACGCATGCTTCATCACAAAAAAAATGTTCACTTCACTTAGTCAGTCAGTCAAGTCTGGCAGGAACAGACGCATGAATGAGTGACCTAACATGCCAGCATGCAACATTTAACAAAGACCTGACCTTCATATAACCACAGAACTGGAAGTGTCTTCTGTGTAGATCAATAATCCCATTCACCCAGCTGGAAAATTCACTCATGTTATATCAAGAAAAGGCTTCAGACTCGTTCAACAACTAAGCATTTTGGTTCAGCCATAATCCAAAATCCTCAGATTCTTGCTATGACTTTAGAGTCTTTGAAAAAACATTACATATCAGTCATGGATACATTTTAAAAATTAATTTGTGCTTCTCACGACTCAAATTTTACTTTAGTTACAGTTTAGGCTGTGTGTGCATGGGCAGGTATTCCCTACTATTTGTGAAACATTTTTGGCACACACTGTGGGGACCACCTGGTATTTATGGGGACCTAAGCTTAATCTGCATGGGAGAAAGGCCATTGGTGGATCAGGTGTTAGGTTTAAGACTAAAGTGTGAATTGAGTTTAGGTTGTGTGTCTTCAGTCTCTTTATACCTGGAGAGAATATTCAACTGATATTTTTCTTACGTGCTGTATCTTCAAAAAAAAAAGGAAAAGAAAAGAGACCTCAATGGTGGATGGTAGAAATTTACTCAATCAGACACATCAGACAATAAACATGTTGTAAACCATTTCTGCTTTCTCAAATCGCTTCTCYTCTTTTAGGCATGGGGTGGTCCTGCCCTCTTTTGGTCTAGTGTGGAAGTACAGTACTTTGTGCAAAATGAGACCAATATATGCTTATAGATAAACAGCTTTGTATTTAATTGCAAATTTAGTAAACACAGACATGTGGTTTCCATAATTACATCTTATTTGAGTTATTTTGTTTATTTCCTCACTTCATCTCATTGGAAAGCTCCACAGCAGGACATGCTAAGAAAGATAAGTTTAATCACCAATTACATTATCCAACTAAAAAAAATAACAAATGAAACGTTGGGGCTCACAAATAAGATACACAGGGAAGTTTTGTGTTTATGTGCATTAGTTTAGATGATCGTTTACCTATTGAGCTATGTTTAAACAAAAATTTATTTTACTGTAGCTTTTTGAATTTGTGAAAACTAATGTAAAATTATAACAYGTGTTCTATATTTTCTTGCATTTTTATCTTTTCTGGAAAATTTTTATATTGGTTTTGTTCATAATAAAAAAATTTAAAGCAAGAAATTGAGCCTGAAATAATCAAAAGTAAAATAATAAATAAATGCAATACTGGACTTGTATATTTACAAGTTCTTTCTACCACTGCATTTACCATGTCTTTTGAATTTTATTATTATTATCTTTAGTTGTTGCTGTACAATGGTTAAAACTGGATGATTCTTGGCACGAGAAAAGGGTGTTGCTAATTGTTACTAGAACTACCATAACTTCTACCTAAAGTAGAATTTAAAGATATGCAGAACATCTACTTTTTATAGTGACCGTGCCCAGATTAACTGCTTCCACTGTGGAGGCAGACAGTCTTCATTTTTAAAGTGTTCTCGTTTTCAATTTTTTCAGTTATTGCCAGCTGCAAGGCAAAGGTGGGTAATATTAATTTTTCTTATATTAGCGTGTATGTGTTCATCTGTTAGCAAAATATCACATGAACTAACCAAATTTTAATAAAGTTTTAAGAAAGTGGACAACTGTACAACTGATCAACTTTCTGAGTCCTGACTCAAGGACCTTTATAAACATTAAAATGGCTATAACTCAGTTCATTTTACAAATACTGGTTTAAGATTTAGTGTGATATTATCTTAAAATGAGTCCCAACCTAGTCTGAGTTATAATTGATTACGCAATTTCTTAGTTTAAAATTTTGCAATTATAGCAACTTTTTTGTTTTTCTGCCTGTTAGCAAAATATCTCTTTAACTACTGGTTGGATTTCAGAGAAACCTCTAGGAAATAAATATTGGCTGTACCTCTAAAACTAATATTTTAGCACAATTATATTGGGTTGCTATTGCAAGTTCATCTTAGAAAACACAAAATAGTTAAACTTCAGTCAATTTTATACGTCTTGTGCCTCAGTTTGAGCTCAGTGACCTTTACAATACAATACTCCAATTAAAACTGATTACACATGTTTTTTGACTAAAACAGTAACATTAATTTTTTGTGTAGATTTTAATAAAACTTACAGAAAGTAAAATCTCAAAGTAATCACTGGACGTACATCTAAAGGTATTTATATTTTGAAGTCCAATTCAAGATGATTCCTTTAATGTATGAAAGGCTTTCAGTTTAGTTTAGATAGATGAAAAGGAAAGTTTAAAGTGGATGCAAGCACTGTCCAAAACTTAACTGTCAGTCAACTCTCTGGGGGGATGTCAGGACTAGAATTGTTTGAGTAGCTGGACTTCTGTCATGGCCAAACTGTTATATATTAATCACTCCACCAATTAACTAACAATAAATGACCTTTTCATAGTCCCTGAACAACCCCAACCCATGAGCTAGCAGAATCAATCATTTAATGAAACATCAATGCCACACAGATTATATACCATTTTGTTGTGCTCGCTTCGATAAACATGAGTCAATCTATTGACCTTCCCTTTAAAGGAAACAGAGCTGGATGCCATTGTTAACCTCTGTCATCACATGAAAGCACTATTAAGACTGTTACTTAATGAGATCACTAAAGGTTCTAAGTTTATCTTTTGCCTTGTGAAATATGCAAAACACTATTCCTAACTATATAATATTAGAAAATATTGTTGTCGGCTTGATTGTTATATTTTCTTTCAAAACGTATATGTATTATTTTTATTGTCATATCTTAAATAATTTATTAATTCAATTTATTTATATAGCATAAAATCATAGCAAAAGTCATCTCAGATCTCTGTACAAAAACATTCAAATACATTAAGGAAGACATTCGGTAAAAGTTTTCAATCAAAAGAAGACAGAAGAATGCATTTACACTTTATAGTTCTTCTTATTTAGGCTTGTRCTTGTAAAGATAAATAAATTTAAAAGATGCTGTATGTGCTTTCATGTTTTTCACTTTGTAGTTGTGTGACTGCTGAGTCAGCATTCACACTTTTGTCTCCCTGTTTATAGTTTCTTCTGTACGTTTTGTGCAGTAAGAGGACATACTATAGGGGTTCTAGAGCAAGTTAGGATCCATCCGTGGGCTATACAAAACATGTTCATTTGATTTAATTCACAGAATGAATGTCAGATAATGAAATTTCACCTTTTCAATTCTGCTTGTTCTTTAGCTCTCTTCAGACCAATCTGTTATGCATAAGTTGCTATTGGCAATGCTTTTGTTCACGTTAGCTCCACCCTCCCAACATGGTGTTCATGTTAGAACTTGAGAAACAGAAAAATAAATGACTACTATGAGCAGATGCACAATGTTACAACAGTAGTAGACATGCTGCCTGCAGTGTAGCCACCCCCAGGGTATAGTAGGGACATATTAGAGTGTCTGACTGAAGTCAGGTGCCTTGGTGCTGGGGAGGCAAACATACGTCCTCAGMCAATTTCTGGAGCTGGTGAAGACAAACTGAGGGGTGGTCTATGTCCGTGACTCGCAGTCTGGAGATTCCCGCACCACAGCGCTGGCAACACAGAAGCCTGAAGACTGCGACGCGCGCTGGCCTCCTGACTCCCAATTCAATTCAATTCAATTCAATTCAGTTTATTTATATAGCACCAAGTCACAACATATGTTATCTCAGGGCACTGTACATGAAAGAAGAACAATCTAAAGAAGAAGCCAGCAGATTGTGTTGAATCATTTCATCACAGTCTCCCATCCTGAGCAAACGRTGGAGAGGAAAAACTCTCTGCTGATCAGGAAGAAACCTCCAGCAGAACCAGGCTCAGGACAGGCGGCCGTCTGCCTCGACCGACTGGTTGGAGGACAGGAAAGAGACACAGGTAAACACAGAAAAACTGGTCCAGGCGCACCTTCTTCTGGAGGAGACAAAGAAAAAACATGTTGTTGATAGAAATAATTACAATAAACATGAAGAGGACAGAGACTAAAGACAACAGCAGAGTGAGGAAATGTGCTCAGTTTGTGCTCCAGCAGTCTAAGTCTATAGCAGCAGAAATGAAGAATAATTCAGGAAACCTAAGTCTAACTATAGGATTTAACAAAAAGGAAAGTCTTCAGTCTAATCTTAAAAGTAGACAGAGTGTCAGCCTCACAGACAGAAACTGGAAGTTGGTTCCACAAGAGAGGAGCTTGATAAATGAAAGCTCTGCCTCCCATTGTGCTTTTAGAAACTCCAGGAACCACAAGTAAACCTGCAGTCTGAGAGTGAAGTGCTCTGTTAGGAAAGTATGGAACAATAAGATGTTTAATATATGACGGAGCTTGGTTGTTAAGAGCTTTGTATGTTAGGAGTAATATTTTAAATTCTATTCTAAATTTGACAGGGAGCCAGTTTTTTGTTTGTTATGCTTTTTTAGCCTACCAGCGCCTTACTTCGGTCAGACACTCCAATCTATCCCTACCAAGCCCTGGGAGTGGCCGCAATGCGCGGTCTGATCGGTTGACAACAAGACAGTCAGAGTGGTGTCCGAAGAGGCAAACCCGCTTCTCCAGGCTGGAGTAGTGGGAGGAGAAGGCAGTCTGTGCCATCATTGCTGCTTCCTCAGGAGGAGGGGGAAAGGCGAAGTGACTCGCCTCCTCTGTAGTTGATCTCGGAGGCGTGGCCAACATTAGTTTGTGCTAAATGACAAACCATGTTCATAACGAAGCAACAGCAACACCAAACTCACAACACATCACTTACTGCCTTCATCTGCAGACTTTTGAGGAACAATAGGGACAGAAGTTTCTTTTAGGCTGAAAGTCCTTGGGTAAATCCTGCTGGTATTATTTTTTCCAGAGTAGTCCATGGTGAAATAATTTACACAAACTAAAACTTTCTTTGTTAATATTGCTAGAACATTGCTATCAAAAATAAAATAAAATTAAAATAAAATTAAGCCATGCATCTCTGTTCTCTATGACTATTGTAAAAGCAGCAGAACTGTCCTGTGAAGAAGTGGGCGGAGTCTCTGTTTGGGTTACCAGGTGAGGACAAGTAGGGGTCTCTGCGGACGAGTGTGGACGAGTGGGCGTGTCACAAGGAAAGGCRATTCTAAAGCGACACSTGATTTGATGGACTTTGTTAAAGAGACACACCTGACTGGACAAGCAAATAAGGGGCGATACCATACGGCACCACCTCATTGGACAAGAACAAAAGGGGCGTTACTGTACGGCACCACTTTTTCTGGAGAACCCTACTTGGGTCACATTTCTCCTGTTTAACCTTAGTGTTGGGGTCAGGGTCAGGCTGTATAGAGGTCAAGAAGGATCTAAGGATACCGTCATGTAGGCCTCGTAGCCCACAGTGTTTATGCTTTTGACACGCCCACTCTTGTGACACGCCCACTTTGATTCCGCATTCTTTCTACCACTGCATTTACCATGAGAAGATGAAATGCATTCAGCATGAATTAATTACCTACTACCTTGCTACTGTTTTGATCATTTTACCTGTAATTAAGCTAGTTTTAGTTTTTGTTTAGCTAATTTAAACTTTATCATGTTTTGTTATTTCTAGTTATTGTTTTGATATTTTAGCTTTAGAATATATTTTTCTGCGTTTAGCCACAGGTTTGCTATTTTAGCACTTGTTTTGCTAATTTTACATTTAGAATCTGTTTTGTTTAGCTGCTTTAAGCATGTAAATTCTAATTAATATTGTGCTGCTTTTAGTTTTTTGTTTATTATGCTTTTTTAGGCTATGTTTGGCTTATTCCAACCTATGTTCTGCTCATTTTATTCTCTTCCACCTGTTCCAACTTTCCAGAACTACTTTCACAACAAATTTAAGTGGTTGTTGTGGTTAGTAGTGGTTATTTTCCCCACTAAAACTTGACCTTTTTCTTTTTTATACTCTATACTTTAGGTTTAAATACATTTGTTTGGTTGCTGATATTCTTCTCTATACAGCAGATTCTTCTGAAGAAAACAAAATATCTGAAATATCTTTTATAACTGATGCAAACCTGTTGGAGCAGCTGGCTGCTGTCACAGCTTGGAGGTTGAATTAATTCTCTCTAATAGATGCAGTCAGGAATCCAAGTGGATGCACAAAGAAAAAAATGCTTACAAATACATGCTTCATCCAGGCCTAAGCATGCCACATTGGCCCTATCTGCCATGCCAGTGTCAGAGAGTATTGGCTTTGCAGTGGATGTCAGTCACTGCACAGCTAATAGAAGATGACATGGAACATAATGCACCAACTAGTTATTGGGCTGGCAAGAGTAATGGCTCATAAATTCAGCAGCCCTGGAGCAGGAATCTGTCAAAACCCTGCAGTGCATTGTGGGTTAATGTTTTTCATACACTTCCCTTCACTCTGCAATCTCTGCACTGCACCAATCTATTTGTATGTGAGTGAATGGATCTATGTGTATAACAATCCCTCCCCCTCTGTCTAAATGCTGCTGCCTCTGTGTGTGCAGCCAGCCATACTAAAGGCCATTTTCTTTTTAATTAATCACGCCAATAGTATGGAGCAGCTTTGGTCAGGGTGAAGGCGTGTTGCTTAAGCTCAAATCAATGGTACAGGGTTGAGAGCTTAGGGAGTGTCAATATTTTCCAAAGTGTAAAAAAAATAATGTCCTGGAGGTCCAGGATGCCCCAAATAAAATGTCCTGGGGATACAGGTGGCCCAAAAAGCCCCTGAATACATCCTAATATTGCCAGACCACTCAGCTCTTTTGTTCCTGCCAGTTGGGTATGGAGGAGGAGGTGGGAGGCTGTGAGTGATGTGACAAAGCTGGTTTGCCTTTCATATCCCATCCATCCTACAACAGTTCAACCCACACATGCATTAGCTAATATATTCTTAACAGACCTCTTTACATCTTGCATTATTTTTACATCTCTACATTTGAAAGGCAGGTGTAAACTGACTGCAGTCATTACCTGTTCTCCCTCATCACTACAAATGATCCTACAAATCAAACCAATAGAGTTAAACTGACATCAGGGTTTTTTTAAATATTGTATCAGCTGGGTAAGGGACTACAGGGGGAAATAAGCACCTAGAGCTATAACCTGATACAGTGCATATTTTCCTTTGTGGTTAATGTATACCGTAGATTGTCTCACACAAACTGAATGATAGTTGTCTCAGCAATTGGAGTTAGCTTCCTCTAATTTTTTAAACCTCTTTAGTGGTTTATTATTTGCAGAACTAAGATTCTTGTTTAACGTATGGGTGGTTAGTGAAGCTAACTTTGGTTAGCTGTGCCCACTAATGCAATGACAATCTCCACTTGTAACGTTGCATGTACTTTACATACATTATCTGCTACTCTCCCAAATGATCACAATCTGTGTATGTTACAGGAATTCAGTGTTAATATCGTAATAGAAAAAGGTCCCTAGAGCAGTGATTCTCAATTATTTCATGTCATGCCCCTCCTAAGGTACTTCAAAATTGAATTGAAATAGTATTGGGAACCTGATAATAATTGATTATCAGTACAAACCACTGATTTACTTTCTGCTACCATCATTCTGCATACAGTCACCAGRAGCCTCATTTATCAATGGTGCGTGCGCACAAAAACCTTGCATACATCATTATCTTCTACCTCCAATTTGAGTGATTCCATACTTTTTTCCTCAGAATTGAGTGATTCCATGTTTTTCCCTGTGCTTGGTAAATAAAAGTAACATTCACTGACTTCCACAATGTTTTCTCTTCAYTTCTTTGAGTGTTCCTGAAAACCAACAAGTTGCACTTTGGAATGACCTTATTATTGCATCATGTTTTTGATCTGAGTTTGTTTTACAGAATGAAATGTCTGAATGAGTGCTCATCCAAGACTGGTGATTCCATACTTTTTGCCAGGGGTTGTACATTTCGGTGTGGTTCTCAGCCTTGTGTTAATTAATTTTCCTAGAGAAAACCTAACCACGAGTATTTTTCTGTGTAATATACATTTTTAGCAAGTCACTATATTTATTTATATTTTATTTAAAAATGCCTTTATTTATTTATTTATTTATTTATTTATTACAACCACCATAATTGTCTCTGCAAAGTCTTTATAATCACAGAGTGAAAGTCATGCAGCTCATTCATGGGCATGTGTCTGTGTTTTATTTATATAAATTAATGTTTAATTATGAAGAAAGGCCAGGTGAGTATCCCCCCTCTGGTGGTGAAACAGATCATTTCCTGAATCCCAAACCACAGAGAAAACTCCACCCCCTCATTTGCATGTTGGACCACGGCCAAAAGGTGGAAAAGGCATACGCCAAAAAAAATTCAGATTTATAAAACGGTGCGTATGCATGTTTCTGCACATCTTTCATTTATAAATCACAGCCGCACTTCAGAGTTTGTGCATGAGGTCCTGCCTCAGGTTCTACCCTCTCAACCCATTCTCACTCCCAACTCGTCACATATTGACGTTTTGCAAGGTTCCCTCTACGTCCGATTTTGACGCGCAGGGT
>NW_013953061.1:78713-80145 GCF_001266775.1 Austrofundulus limnaeus
ATCACAATCTTGGCGTAAAAAGTGGCGTACGCAAGTTTCTGGGCTCAAATTGTGCGTAGGCCAGTTTTATAAATCTGACCCCTGGAACTTGTGCACCTCTGGACCTTCATTCCTTTCCATGCATCAGGATCTTCTTGTACCTGTAAGAAAGCAAAGACAATATCACTATCTCTCTACTCATTACCAGAATCTCAAACTGACCAATCCTTCCTTACTCCTACAGAGAATAACCTGGACCAAGACAATTTCACCTGTAAATAAACATTCACTAAACTTTTTACAATTGAGTCTTGTGAATCTGTTTCCTCTCTGGTTGGTTGCTCGCTCATTGACTTTTCTGTTAAAACCTGATACATTCAAACGTTTTTAAAACTGTCAGCATTGGTTGCATATAAGCTTATTTATTTTTCAAAATGGTCAATATTTTTGTAACATGTTTTGTGCAAAATTTGCAACAAAATTGCTCATTTAGCTTATCTGAACAGAAAAAAATGCATTGCATTTAAATTAACTTTCCCTGAACATTTTATTCCTGCAGCATTCAATAAAAAAGGATTGAAAACTGAGACATTTCAGACTGTCTGATACATCAGTTTAGACTTTTTTTATAAATCTCAATTAACTTTCACAAACTTATTTCACTGCATATTTTTGTTTTATATGAACACAGCTTCAGTATAATTGGCCATCACTCTGTCATATGCACAGTAAATCTCCTGGAACAAAAGAAAGAAGAGACAAGCACATATTTGGTAAGGAAATAGCTGCGGTGGGCCCTTTTGAACTGCACATCCTTTCAAATCTGGGCATCAAACTTGATATTGCTACTCTTCAAAGTTAAGCTGGGATCTGTACCTTGTTTTTAGGGCAGCCACAGCAGAAAAGCCCATCTTACAGAGAGAAGATGTTGCAAAAGACAGTAGAATATTCACAGCTTTCTGTCCAATCAGAGGGTACTCCCTTTTCACACCCAACCAGGACTCACTCAGTGTCTGTGATGCAAACCTCAGCCTCAGGGTGGAGTCAGAGGACATGTCAATTAGCTGGTCCTCTTCTGCAGAGCTGAATTCAGTAGAAGTCATCKCACTGAATGGATCCCTCACCCAGTCATACTGAGAGCTGACACCATGAAAGTATTTTTTTGAAGAATCCATTTAGTGATTAGATGTACTGCTTCAGACATGGAATCACTGTGGTCACATCACAGTCATTTAGTGCAGCAAACTCACTCATKTTATATATCACTGAGATAAGCCTGTTTCAGCAGAAATTGTTCATCACTGAACTTATTTCCACTCTTACGTGCACTCCTGCTCCAAAAACACCCTGATTCCTTTTCTGAGCTCATACATGTAGAGATTACCTCCAACATAACTTCTCATATTTAACCTAATTAATATCGAGTAATATTAATATAGTTAATATACGAGGA
>NW_013953061.1:86319-88268 GCF_001266775.1 Austrofundulus limnaeus
TTGATCCAAATAGGCAACAGGGAAGCTGGTACACCTCACTTGTTAGATTAGTCGCTCCATCCCGGCTCCCACCGCCACGCGTCGAGGCCGGCAAGTCCACCCCAGGCGCTCCGTCCAAACACGAGGGACAATCCAAGGGCCGAGGGACTCCATCCACATCCGCCACTCCACTCCTTAATATATTATTCCTTTTCTATAAGTAATACAGTATAAGCGTAAGCACATAACATGTGCATAACATTAAAAAACAAAATGAATGCTAGTAATTTTATACGTTTAGTAGCCTAATTTTGTTTTACTTTTTGCAACATTTATTGTGAAAATGTTACATTAGTGATATGTGTACATTAAACTGATGTCTGAAAAAAGGGATCCTCCCTTCATGTTTCATGACCCACACAGGGGTCCTTAAGGGGAACTGTGCAATAGAAACAGATTGTGGTTAAATATTTTGACTACTTCCTAAGCTACAGTGCAGTCACAATATTTGACAACAGCTATCATATATTGTGGCCCAGTACTTATTCAATATCAGTAAACACRGTAGTGATAAAAAGTGGTTTATCTGAAACTGAAGGATGTAAACAATGATTTGAAACAGTTTAAGTTTAAATATTTGGTGTATTTCTTAAAGGAGACCTACTATGGGGGTCATAGAACAAATTAGGATCCACCTGTAAACTCTACAAAACATGTTCATCTGATTTAATTCACAAAATTAATCTCAGATAATGAAATTTCATCTTTTCTGTTCTGCCTGTTCTGAGCTCTCATCAGAACCTGCTGCTTGCATGAGTTGCTATGGAACCCCACTCCCCACCCGTTGGTTACGTTAGCTCCGCCCCCCGCCTGAAGTTTACTTTCAGTTTCCTTTCAGTTTAAAGTACTACCTTTTTTCAAAGTAGTTCATGGTGAAATTATTTACACAAATTTTCATAGAACTGGGCGGTATGACCAAAATTTTATATCACTGTATTTTTAACATTTACACCGATTTGACTGTATTTTTCTTTTCATCACAGGTCAGCTGAAAATAAAATGTACACACACTTGCTTGTTAACTTTTTTTCTTTTTCTGTACCTCTGTCTGTGTCTGTGCAGTAAAACTGTGACAAACTGGTTGCACCAACCAACAAACAGTATTTTTTTCTCAGCCTCCACCCTYCATTACTAATTATTAATTCAAAGCACCTGTGCGCACCGCTCTGACTCACCTTTAAGAAAGGCCCATGCCCTCCGTCACTCTCTTCGTTCATTTAACTGAAGGAGTAGCAGCCACACAGACCAGAGCGAAGCGAAAAACAAAAACATTGAGTTGGCTGAGTCCAAAGTAAAAAGAACGAGGCAGTGGAACAAACCCTCGTAATAACTTGTTACCACATTGTTGGAAGAAAAAGAAATTCGCTCGTTGCCAAAGCGCTTTAAGAAATATTCCTCGCTGGAATTGACGCCGGAGAGCGTCATCACGTCCCGCCACGAATAAAGGGAAATTCCTTGTTTACGCTGGAGAGGCGCATGTCGATGATGTCATCACGGTACGCACGCTATCCAGTTTACAAACGTAACACAACAACACCGTGACGGCTTTTTATACGGAGGAGCAGCTTCACCTGGGGTTTGCTAGGTAAGAGGCTGAACACAGGTTCTGGTGGGTTGTCGTACGGCTTGTGACATCACAAAATGTATAAAACTTGTCATTAATATACGTTAAAATGCATTTACTTACAGTAAATATGCCCGTGGGTGCATTTTTTTTGGTCCTAGGACTGTTTTCTTAAGAAGTACACACTCAAAGTTGAGAAAAAAACTTTTAAAAAGTGAATTTTGCATAATAGGTCTCATTTAAGTCTCTACATTTAACCTATCACTCGTGAACACACATGCAACATGGAGACCAACCTGGAGTTGAACTGGCTACCTTCCAATCACAAGCTTGGCTTCTCTACTCC
>NW_013953061.1:88607-90740 GCF_001266775.1 Austrofundulus limnaeus
TTATTATTTTTGGTTGAAAATATTAATTTTGATTGAATTTATTTTTGTTTGGTTGAAAAAAATATTTTTGATTGAAATTATTATTTTTTTGATTGAAGACGCTTTTTGTTGGATTGAATAATAAAAACACAAATTTACCTCCACAAGAGACACCGTAGCAATTCCTTTGCATTTGGAAGCGGGAGGTGGGGGTGGGGGTAGGACCAGGGAGGATGATTCAACCACTAGATGTCGCTGAAAACAACCAATCCTACACACTGTGCCTTTAAACAAAAACCATAAACAAAAAATCAAGTACAATAAACACACACAAATATCCTTATATGCCAGGAGGGAGACCTGGCTGGAACCCCTAATCAAAACAAAAATAAACTAAACAATAAAACCTCTTAAAGGAACATCACAAAACAAAACCAAAATGATTTTTTAATAAATGAAATTAGAGTTACTGCACACTTTATGCCTAGGAGTGAGTAAAAACGTTTGTTTTTTTCCTTATGGATTTAACTCGATGAAAAACAAACAGAGATGCCGATAGTCTCTTTATTGCACAAAATAAAAGTCAGAGAAAATATAACTACATTTAAAAAAAACACAAAACCACCTAAAAAAGTATTTTAAAGTCCGAATGTAACCGAAGCAGCTCCGAGCAGCTCTGGGTGCAGCTCTGTTAGCTGCCCAGATCCTGGCTTCTTTGACCCAGATAGTGATGCAGCTGGCACCGATAGATGTAGGAGAAGGTGGAGAAATGGTCCGGGAGTTCAGCTGGTCACTTGTCGAAGGTGACTCTGAACAGAAAACCAACGATTAGCCTCGAATACGGTCATAATTAATTACTAAATACAATAAATGTAGAGCTGAGCTGTTGTTCTTAAGGCTGGTTTATACTTCTTGTCGCACGTCATTTACCACCCACTGAGTGAAAAAAAGTTGCGCAACATCCGTCTGCACTCCCGCTGCGATCCCCCGGTGACAGCTGTCCTATACATTGCCCCCAGTCAGCACTCCGAGACGCGGAGGATGCGGCGCAGAGTGTGTGATTAGTTCAAAGTTTGTGGGCGTTTTTGTGCTGTGTAGGAGGTAGGCTTGTGGTGAAATAAGCCTTTCTACATATCTCTCATAACAAGGTTATGAGGAAAGTTTTACCAAGGTATTTTCTCATTACTTTAATATCTTGACTGTGCAAAGTTAGAAGTGACACAATAAGGGAACGTTCAGACGAGTTCAAGTTGATTCATAAAAGATTATGCAATCATTTATTTACACAAATTGAACAGATCATAAGTACACCTGATTGTGTTTTCCTATAACAAGCTTCAAAGTTAAATGAGATAAAACTCGTGTCCGAATTTTAATTCACATCAAACTCAGATTACTTATAYAGAACAGTAAACGTCAGTCCTGATGTTAACAACTAAACAATTTACTGGCACTCTTTAGCTTAAGTTTAGGCAAATAAAGAATAGAGGAAAGGATGAAAATAAGATTAGTGTTCTACTACTCTTATTTTGAGGGGGTTGTAACACCCTAATCAGCACGTCCTCTCTGCGCTCAGATCTCCACATGACACGTCACCCAGAACATGACAGCGTTACCTGTTGCTGGCTTCTTAACCAAACCCTGGGTAGACACTGCTTCACCTTCGATCAGTCAGGGAACGTTTTGATCGGCCCGCTCACTGTTCCTCGGCGAAAAGTGTTATTTTAGGCAACTTTCGTCTGCTTCTATCTTCGCCAGAGAGATTCAAGCTGATGCATCCGGTTCCTCCTTTCAAAATAAAATCTCCCCGCGGGAGTTGAAAACACTTAGAGACTGGTAGTCTCAGGTGGGACAGTAGGTGACTTGCCTCTGTCCTGGCCGTTAGATCCCCCTAATTGGCGTATGGGCAAGACCTAACGGCCAAGCTGGCTTCTCCTGGGAGAAGACTCAGCATTACTTCCCAGTTCGGCATCCAGGAAGAAGTGTGTCATCACTCAAAGACGTCCGTGTTAGTAATAGAAGCGGACGACTTTGGTTCCGCCCTCAGGCTTATGCTGCATTCACACCGAACGCGATTTCAGCTTCAAAATCGCAGCCAACGCTGAAGTTTGAAGCTTGTGCACTTTGAGGTCAGACGCAGGACAGCTCTTGAAG
>NW_013953061.1:91817-100757 GCF_001266775.1 Austrofundulus limnaeus
GTCATTATCATGATTTAACAAATGCATAAACATTCTTAGTTAAACAACACATGAATCACGAACAGAAAAGATTGTTCCGTCCCTTACTGATTTAAGAGAACGGAGAAATTCTCTTCTAGGTTGAAATGACCTGTCATGGCCTAAATAGAATTCAGTTTGTGACAGAGTTCCTGCCTTCTCGTCAGGCCTGTCCGAGGCCTGCTTCGAGGCAGTAAATCTTGTTTCTTCACTCGAGGTGACCCCTACAGCTGTGTGACACCGCTACCCGCTACTCGCTTCCAGAGGCCGGTTTTTGTTTCTAAACATGGATAGTTTCTCCTCTAAACTATCCGAGGTGGTCTGAGGTACAATCATCTGTGACTCCTCTACTGCGTCGGTGYGTGCTGAAGGTGAGGGGAGATCCAATGGGGGAAAAAAAGATCCGGTGGGCAAGTTCCTCGAAACGAGCAGCGGACATTTGAAAATAGGAGGTGTTTTTTGTCATCCATCTTCCGMATCTCCCGCACAAGCTAAACTCGCAACTAGCAAGTTTTTTTGTTTGTTCTTTTAGCAACTAGCAGTTATTTACATGCTAAGCTATGCGCGCAACATCTGTGGTGGGAGGGCAGAGGGAGGAATTACTATAATGCATCCCCCACGTCTTTTCCCAGTATAAACACTGAATGCTGTCGGTGACACACACGCAATTACATCATCGCTGGGCCGCAGCCTCACGTCTTGCATGAAGTATGAACAAAGCTTTAGCCTCTATCACTAACAAGCAACAGCCGCTAGCTTCTAACTAGTTAGCATCAGAAACGAACATGYACAAATAACATATCGGAACAAACTTCATAAATAAAAGGTAGAGTTTCACAAGCGACACGTGTCTCATAATTTACGTTCAATATCTCACTAAATGCAGAAAGCACTCACCGTCTGCAGATGAAGTTTGTGGAGTCCAGTATACAGATAGCAGCAGCTAACTAACTAGCCAGTATGATATGCGTCTCCATGTCTCCATATTAACGTCGCATGTTTAGTCTAACCATGTACGTCACTGAAGAGGTGATTGCTACATTCAGCGATGGCAAAAACGGGATGTTTTTTAATGTCAGTCAATATAATCAGTGGATTTGGTGCCCGCCGCTACAAACTGCTCAGCGTGCTAAAGGGCTCGACACACGGGCAGCGACAAACTACAGCGATTAGCGGCTGTCATCGCAGCCAGGGTGAAACCCGACACACGGGACGCGATAGCGACGGCAGCGTTGTGAATCGCGCTCTCAGGTCGCTTGTCTTCACAAAATTTGATTGGTTCTTGACTCTGAAGGCGGGTGTGCATTACGGACGTGTAAACTAAACAAATCTTGCGATGCTAATGATATTGAAAAACAAACACACATCAAGATACAGTTTTATGACGAAAAACTTACCATAAACTTCATCCTGGTGCCAATAAATTCCCACAAAGCTTTTTAGTAATCACTTGGTGAAAGTGTTAGCTAACGGCAGTGTATAGCACACTCTCCTCTCATTGGTCAGTCAATGAAACCCTCGCTGATTGGTTTGTACGCTAAGAGACAGCGACAAAAGTTGAACATTTTTCAACTTTCATATGTCGCGTCGCATGCTCGCGTGTGCACGTCTACGTGTACGAGCGTGAAATTTCACATGCACTATTTTCACCGGTCGCTTAGCTGGAGGAGGGCAAGCGATTATCGCCTCACTGCACAGACTCCATAGGAAATGAATGGAGAGCGAGCGACATCGCCTCCCGTGTGTCGAGCCCTTAACGCACATAGCGGTGCTGCAATCAAAAATGTCCCCCGAGAAACACAGTTAACTGGCCGGGGCAGAGTCTCTGCTTGGGTTASGAGTTGGGCTCAGGATGGTGTGGGCTGAGACTAGTTTGTGACATCACAGGCCGTAGGGAAGTGGAAAACTTGACCTTAGTATACATGAAAAATACATGTACTTAGAGTAAATATACCCCTGGTTCCTAGGACTGCTTTTTTAAAGAAGTGCATACCCAAAGTTGAGTATAAAAAACCTTTAAAAAGTGAACTTTGCATAATAGGTCCCCTTTCAGCTACAGTGCAGTCACATTGTATGACAACTACTGTCACATATTGTGACCCATTATTAATTCAGTAACAGTAAAAATGTCAGTGATGAAAAGTGATTTACCTGACATTAATGGGTGTAAACAAAGGTTAGAAATAGTCTCAGTTTAAACATTTGGAGTGTTTCTGAAGCTACAGTGCAGTCACAATATATGACAGCAGCTATCATATATTGTGATAACAGTCTGTGATAATTTTATTTGATAAATGAAGTGATTTGAAAAAAGGATATTAGTGACTATTGTCACGTGCTGAACTTACTCTCCGCCAGAGTCCTTTGTTTTTCCTGAAGTCGACCTGGTACCAAGGTGAAATATAACAGAGAAGTACTTACAAGTTCAAACCCACCTTTATTAAATGTAATTATAAAGGTTTAGTAAAATACAGAATTATTAAAAAGCATAAATGCGCATTTAGGAGACTGCCATACAACCTGGTAAGGTGCTCTCAGCTTGCTGCTGGAAGGCGTCTGATGAAGGAGGAAAACGCTGCTCTTTTTCCCTTCTCCTGTGTGTTTTTTCTAGACTCAAAGCATTGTTTACTTAAGTGGGGTAGCCTGACATCTRCTTCCTTGCCTACTCCTAAGTTCTGCACTTCCCCCCACATACAGCTTGTTGCTAGACAGAAGACCAAATGAACTCTCTTCTTATAACACACTCAGAGCATAACAAGTTATAAAGTAAATAAAACAGTTAACAATTCAGCTGATTAAAAATATTAATAAGTAAGCAAATAAGCTGATGAATATACTGATAAGCAAATAGTAAAATGATAATAAAAGTAAGTATAAAATAGCATATCTCAACACTACAAAAACTGCCGTTTTTTCAAAGGTTTTAAACCAAACAGAAGCGTCAACAAAAACTACGATGGTCTCTTTAATTTTGTTAGTTATAATGAACAGCAATCTTCCTTGAATTTTCAGACTTACTTTCAGAGATTTGTGATTGTTTTGGTCCTAAACGTGTTCATGAAGGCATGTGCACTTCTGAAGTTTWTACTTTCTTGAGAGTTTATGTTAAGAAGGCGATCTTTTGTGTGGCAAACACCTCAGATGTTTTTTATTTTTTATTTTTTTATTTTTATTTTTTTGCTTACGTGTCTTCAGCCTCCTCTCACAGGCTACACTTTTGGCATAACATATTCTTCTTTGTGGTAATTTTCGGTCAAATTCGGTTGTAGAAATGCAACAGCGCCCCCTCTTGTCACAATATATGGTGGTCACAATATATGGTGGTCACAATATATGGTGGTCACAATATATGGTGTAGCACCGGTTGATCTTGCTTGCTTTTCTCGGTCCCTCTGCTGTGAACTGACGGTACTGCAATGGATTTCAGTCTGATTTTGTCCTTACTTCTGAACCCGATCCTGTGTTCATTCAGGTCGCTCTTGTTGTAATTYTCCGAGTCCTCACGGAAGTGCGCACTACAAATCACGGAGTTGGCCGAGATGCTACTGCTGGTGAAATCCTGCCTTTTCAACCGGACAAACCTCACCCAAGCTCGGAAAGCTTGGATTTTTGGTGCAGGAAAATGATAGACACGATGTCCAGACAAACTGGAGTTCGAACAACCCCTGCACACACAAATATTCACCATTAATGGAACTCTTTTTCTTCAATACAATTCAATACAACCTTCGACTTCGTTCTCCTCCTTCTTCTACATCACGCGTCACGTGACTCCAAATTCACACGGTTTTTTTTTTTTTGGCTCAGTGTTTTTCCCCCTGATTTGTGGCTGTAAGGCTCTTGCTAGTTATTTGGAAAGCAGGGAGGATAACCAAAATTACTGTATTACCTCTAAATATTATTTTTCTGCCCTTAAAACTAACATTAAACATGCACTTTAAACCCATCCACAATTTCATTCTGGTGGTGAATTTCACTACCATCCTTTAAAAAAAAATATTGTGGAATACTTGATTTTACTTTGTGATTTTTCAAAACACTGTTCATTATTCGCCATGTTTCCCTCATATTACCATTACTTTTGTCTACTATAATACTCTTTGTGTTTTCTTATAATCCAAACCAATTTGCTTTTATATTTCTTGTATCTGTTTTCTGCTTCTTTTGTTCTTGATTTCAGGGAGCATAAATACAAGTGCTGTTTTTTACATGCATTTCTCAATCCGTTTGTCATCCATGGTTTATCAACAACATCTCTCTTTGTAAACTTTTTTGTACTCAGTTTTTTTCATATAGACTTTCCAACATATTCATAAATACATCAATACTCTATTTACATCATCAACACACACATCCTTCAAATTTTGTTTAATCAAATTATCTTTTAATTTATCCAAGGATTTTTTGATGTGTTTTTTTACTTTTTTCCTAATTGTATGTGTTTTTGTATTGCATTGATCATTGTTGTAAATTGTGAAAACTGGTAAGTGATCACTTACTGTACATCAGTAATTAAAATACCGCCCATAATCTCTTTATTTGTTAAGTTTGTAAATAAAAAGTTATCAATTATTGTTGCACAATGAGTTGTGATTCTTGTAGGTTTTGAGATCAGTGGATAAAGATTTTGTAAGGATCCAGACTAAAAGTGTAACCCAAGGCACAGACAAACTCAGAGTTCTCAAAGAAAGGTTTAATAACAAAAAACGCTGGCAGGGCAGCTGAAAGCACTTACATGAACGTAGCATGACTTTAGGCTTCAAAAAACACAGAGGGACCGAACAGGCTGACAAAACAGCACAATGATCAGACAAAGGACTGAAGACAGGACACAGAATATATAGGTAAACTAATGAGGGCAAACTAGAAACACCTGGGAGAAACATAAGGGCAATCAGTTGTGCAGAGGCGGGGCAGCTGCACAGAGGAACACAAGGGAACACTGAAACACTAGGATTAACAAAGCAAAATAAACTCAGACCATGACAGATTTAGACTGTACATTGAATTTATAAATGTACCAGTGGCGGCTGGTCAATAGGGGGCGTTAAGGCGCCGCCCCCACCACTACTCTTGGTACACAAAAAAATAAAAAAATTAAAATAACAAAATAAAATCTTAGAAATGTTTCAAAATATGTCGTATATATGTTTTCTGATAAGTAAAATAAATGGTTTAAAGTTATTGATGTGTAAACTTCCATTTTACTCATGAGCTTTTTGTATTGAGTCACTTCTGGGTCACGGGCTGTTCACCGCTCCAGACTCCCATTGACAAGTCATTGTAAGATTTTGGACATGCGCAGTAAGTCCCCAATGCAAAAGAATACAGTGGCCTGAGGCGCAGCTCATCACCGCTATCTATGTTGCAAATTTCATTCTGCGTTACACCTTGATGTTATTTGAATGACAATAAACAATTCTTGATTCTTGATATTAGGGTGACGGCCAGACCAGCACGCAGAGATCACAACACAAGGTGGATTTTGGAGACATATTTTTGGAGAGCAACAAACCAGTCGAGAAATGGAGGAGAAAAACAACACAGTTAAGTCCCTTATTGCTAAACCTTTTCAAAGCAGAACAWATGAGGAGAAACTTGAAGTGAAGGAGCTTGGACCAGATAAACCAGATATTAAATTAGAGCAACAGACGACAGACAGAGGGAGAAGCTACACTCGGTCTTTTTTCCAGAACGTGGTTTAGCATTAAGGCTTGGCTACATGCTGTTACATGCTGTTGTTGTAACAACTGCTCATCCTAGATCGGAATGAATGAAATATTCTCATTGAATACTTTCTTCTAAACAAAGATGAATGTGCTGACAGCTTGTGAAATTGTTTGTCAATCAGTGTTACTTCCTAAGTGGACAGTTTGACAGAAGGTTGATTTACATGGAGTAATTGTGTTGGTGTTAATGGTGAATAAAAGTAAATATAATATAAAAATATTTATATGTTTTAGTTTTGTTTTGTTCAGTGGAGAGACAGAGGCAGAGGCACAGAGACAGGGCAGGCTGTTCTCTGTGTTTCCTGTTGTTGCAATAAAACTCAGCTGATCATTCCACGGAGTACCTTCATTCTTGGACCACTTATTTCTGTCTTTGTTAAATAAATATTGCCATAACAGAAGCCTTTTCCAATATCTTCATGATTTGATCAGTGAACAGTTCTATATTTGAGTCAGGTGGTCGATATACACTATATACTATTATATTTTTAGAATTTTTATTTATTACTTCAATTGTAATTGTTTCCGTAATATTATCTATAATTACAGACATTTCATCATTTTCCTACATTTTATTTCCTTATTAATAAATAGAGTTATACTTGTAGTGGTCACCTAGGGGTGGAATAAACATTCCACCTGTCTTTGACGTTGACCTCCAAAGGCCTCCTTTAAAGAACAGAACTCTGTTCGAGTTAAAGTCATAATATGTTTTCTTAAACAGTAAAGAGACATTTTATTTCATTTCATTTTCTTTTCTTTTCTTTTTCTGTCATCTGAGTACCCTGAGTTCGAGTCGTCTGACGATGAGTATCCTGAGTCTGACTACTCAGGATCTGAACCGGATTACGACCCGGACTATGATCCTGAAAATGACCCCTTTTGTCCAGAGTACTATGACCACTCACCGCCACCTTCAGAGTTCCAGTTTTCAGGGTTCAAGTCTACAGTCCACAAGTCTACAGAGTCTTCAGTCCACGAGTCTACAGAGTCTTCAGTCCACGAGTCTACAGAGTCTTCAGTCCACGAGTCTACAGAGTCTTCAGTCCACGAGTCTACAGAGATTGAGTCTACAGAGTCTTCGATCCTCGAGTCACCATACACTCCTTCATCATCATCAGTTCCAGTCTATGAGTCATCATTTCCAGTCTGTACATTATCATCATCATCAGCTCCTGAAACCCCAGGTGGGATTAAAGTCCCCGGGTCAGTCAAAGTCTCCTGAGCCAGAGCCAGGACCCATGTCTCGAGAGTCCAAGTCGTCCACGTCTTGAGAGTCCAAGTCGTCCACGTCTCGAGAGTCCAAGTCGTCCACATCTGTGTTGTCCAAGTCGCCCACGTCTGTGGTGTCCAAGTCGCCCATGACTGTGGTGTCCAAGTCGCCCATGACTGTGGTGTCCAAGTCGCCCTTGACTGTGGTGTCCAAGTCGCCCACGTCTGTGGTGTCCAAGTCATTCAAGGGTCCACAGCCTCGCTTTGGCCGGCCCAATGGCCGGCCTCTTGAGCCATAGCCTCGCTTTGGCCGGCCATCGGGCTGACCTCCTGATCTTCGTTTTCTCTGCAGCCAGGCTCCGGGCCGCCCTCCTGAACTGTTGTTCCCCCCCCCACCGTTGGTTGTGCCTAGGGTTATCTAGAGACTTTTTATGTTTCTGTTTTTGTTTTTTCTTTTACTGTACCCAGGGTTTCCTGTCGGTTTTGGTTTGCCTTTTTGCCTTCTTGTTTTTACTTTTATTCTTTGTCTGTCTTTGTATGTCTCATGGTTTTGTGTTTTTTTTGCCCTCCGCCCTGTTTTGTGGTCAGTACCCCCTCCACCCTCCCATGTTTTGTGGTCATCGTCAGGAGACGATCTTTGGGGTAGGGTACTGTGAGGATTTGGTGTTTTGTGTGTTTTTCTGTTCTGGTCTTGTGCTCCCCTCTAGTGTTCGTTTCATGCATTGTCATGTCAGTCCTCAGATTTTTCAGCCCTTCTAGATCATTCTGCTCACCTGTCTTCACTCCTGATCATCGCAGCTGTTTTCCATTTCCACTCATCCCCGTTTGTAAATAACCTGCTCAGTTTCTCTCCACCCTCATCCGATCATTGTTTGTCTTGGTTCTGTTCTGTTCTCAAGTTCCATGTTTTGCTTTGTACTTTTTGTTATTTAGTTTTATTGTTGCTGCCTCGTCAGCCTTTTTCTTTAATAAATATTTTATTATTATTTGGAGTCCTGCCTGCCTACATTTTGGGTCCATCCTGCCTTCAGATCCTGTCACACCGGTGACTTTTCTGGTCTCTCTATCTCTCTATCTTCCTTTCTCAACGCTCAATCTCTTCTTCCTTCTCACCCCTTGCTTTTTTGCAAAAAATAAAACAAAACTATCAATATCTCTTCTTTTAAATTTCTTTTTTATTTTGGTCTGCAATGTGCAAGCATCGAGATTTTGAAAAGTTAGCTCATTATTATCATAGATTATTGTATTATCAGTCAGTCAGCGTCAGATCCTCGCCTCACCATACCAGTCAACTCACAGAGATCCAGGTCTAAAGGTCCAGCTCCCAAGGATCAGTCCGCTCTCCAGACGTGTTCAACCTAMCTCCACCCCTTCTCCACCTTCATYTCAGACTCTTCCTGGCTATCACTTCCTTCTGGCCTCCACACCAGTGTCCGAGCTCTGGGGGAAGRACGTTGTACCTAAAACCTAAGCTGATTGCTAGCTCACAGTAGTTCACTGCACCCACGTCTTCAGCCAGGGCTCGAGCGCCAAAGAACTTTCTCATATCAATAAAACTGTTTGCCGCATTTCTCTGTGTGAGTCTTTCCAGGTTGAATTGTAAGCAAAACTATGGAAATAAGCTGACACTAAGTCACTTGTCATTACACCAAAAACGTCTGACACTTTAGCAGATATTTCATTCATTGCAAACTTAACTTTACTGTTGTGTGTTAAAACATTAGCTAGAGAAACTAACTGCAGAAAGTTGGAAGCTCAGTGACTCCACTCTGCAGCAGACAGACTGTCTCGTCAATGTGACACATGTTCTGCCTGCGGAGCAGCAGGCAGTTTTTGATGCAGGGCTGTAACTAAGCTTTTCAGGAGCCTCAGATTATATGTGAAATTATATATTTTTGGTAAATAAATGTTTATTTTAAAGGTTGTAATGGGCTTTTGGATTAAAAATCAGTAATTACAAATATTTTAGAAACATAAAGGT
>NW_013953061.1:101464-108314 GCF_001266775.1 Austrofundulus limnaeus
GGAGAGAACCCACGCATGCACGGAGAGAACATGCAAACTCTACCCAGAAAGGTCCCCGGACCAGGATTTGAACCAATGACCTTCTTGCTGAGAGGCATCAGCTCTACCAACTGAGCCACCGTGCCGCCAGCTGTGTTCCATTTACACTGTATTCTGGGAACTGGTAAATGGTAGTGACGTCATTTCCCAACAAACCATATGAAACTGCATTCCATTTAGCCGACAGGCAGATTGTATTGTTGCCGCTAACAACAACACTGCTACAATATAAACAATGACAAAAACAGAGCTCTGCTACGTATGTCATGCAAATAAACATTGATTTTTAATAAGTACAATATTGCACAGAAAACCCACTACTTGTGCGAGTGATTAAACATGCACAAAAAAATTAAGGAAGATAATTAACAGTAAAATTGACAGAGTTTCTAAAGTTGCGAGTAGCTGCCATCTTGAAATCGAAACTGGGAGCAGTTTCATTTCTTCCACTTCACGAGTGGAATATTACCACTGGAGGGGGCGTTCCAGTTTAAATCTACCAATGGGATCAGGGAAATTACCACTTCCCAGGACTACTGGAACGCAGCATGAGAAATGGGTATTGATAATGGATGGATAGAATTTAAATTCGGTGTAAAGATTTTAAAAAACAYAATTCTGAAAAAAGCCTCTTTCATGATTTTTTTTTTTAGATTTGTTAGCTTCAAAATAATTTTCATTCCCCTTTAAAGAGGACCTATTATGGGGGTCCTAGAACAAGTTRGGATYMATCTGTGGGCTATGAAAAACATGTTCATTTGATTTAATTCACAAAAAATCTTAGTGAGATTTCACCTTTTCAGTTCTGCCTGGTTTTTAGCTCTCTTCATAATGTGATGTTATGCAAATAAGTTGCTGTTGGCAACCTTTTGTTTAYGTTAGCTCCRCCYTCCCAACATGGCGTTATGTTATAACTTCAGAAACGTATAAATGGCTAATAGAAACAGATGCATAACAGTAGTAGATGGGCTGCGTGCAGTGCAGCCACCCCCAGGTCTTGGTAGTGACAGACTGGAGCATCTGACTGAAGTCAGGYRCCTTGGTGCTAGGGCGGCCAGCTGCATCGTTCACCACTTCCTGGAGCTGGCGAAGACGAACCAAGGGACGGCCAACGTCTGCAACTTGCAGCCTAGAGGCTCCCGGGTCACCAGCGCTGTGGCGCAGGAGTCTCYATACTGCAGCCTGGAGGCTCCTGTGAAACGAACGCTGACCTCCCCAGCACCAAGGTGCCTGACTTCAGTCAGATGCTYCAGTCTGTCCCTACTTGAGACCTGRGAGTGGCCACACTGCAGGCAGCCTGATCGAGTGACAACAATGCACCCCACGCTGTGCGACCACCCCAGGGGAGAGTGACAGACTGGTGCCCAGAGATGMAAATGTGCTTCCCCAGACTGGAGTGGTGAGAGGGGGAAGGCAGTCCATGCTCCGCAGCAGACTGTTTTTGCTGCTTCCCCAGGTGGAGGGGGAAAGGCGAAGTGGCTCACCTCCTCTGTAGTCAATCCCAGCAGCATGTTCAASAATWATTTGTGCTAAATGAYAAATCATGTTCTTACCGAAGCAACAGCAACRCAAAACTAACAACACATCACTTACTGCCATCATCTGCAGATTTGTGAGGAACAATAGGGACAGAAGTTTCTTTTGAGTAGAAAGTCCTTGGGTAAATCCTGCTGGTAGTCATTTCCAAAGTAGTCCAYGGTGAAATTATTGACACAWGCTACAACTTTATTTGGCAATATTGCTCRAACATTGCTATCAAAAATAAAAATAAAATTAAGCCACACATTTCTGTTCTCAATGACTGTTGTAAAATGAACAGAACTARCATGGCCATCCTGTGAARAAGTGGGCGGAGTCTCCGCTTGGGTTACCAGGTGACGGGCTGGGCTCGCCTTGGCATTGCTAAGTTACCCCATTTGTGATGTCACAAACTGCAGGTTTTGGAAACTGCTTTTTTAAATTATCATTTTACAAAAAAAAACATTTATATATTTTTAAAAAACAACTGTTTCTGGAAGCAGTACAGACCCAAACTGAAGCATAAAAACGTGGAAATAAAGTGAATTTTGCATAATAGGTAGTTTTAAACCCAGTACTTTTATGCTTTCACTTGAGTAAAAGGCTTGAGTTGATACTTCTACTTCCAAAAAAGTATTTTTAAACATAAGTATCTATACATCTTCTTAAGTAATGAATGTGAATACTTTTGACACCTCTGGTCATAATAAATGACAAATGATGATTAAAATATGGTTGATTTAAAACTACTAAATTCTCCACATTCAACGTGTTTCAAACCAAGCCAATACACTGAGAACCCTCACTCCTATTACTAGTTTAGAAAATGGGGGTTCTTTATTCACCAGCTTCACCTACTTGGCCACAAAATGTGTTCTTGCTCAACTGTTTAGTTTTCAGCTGGAGAAAAAAGAGACTAATTTGGTGGCACAAGAGGCTCTGACAAGCAAACATTCACGTAAAATAAAATGTCATGTTCCACAGTTGTCGAACTAAAGGTCAAAAGCTAGGTAAAACAATCACAGAAAGAAAACTAAGTTGTCAACTGCCAATGCACATTGAATCTGCACATGCAGTGTTGAGTGCATGCTATGACCCTGCTGAGCCACTAGGTGACCCCATATCACAGCATAAAGTTCTGGAGAGGCAACTTAGTTGCGGAGCCTGTCTGTCAGTGCTAAAAATAATTGTGGGGGCACTCACAGTTTCAGGCTGAGTTCAGAAAACAATACTGAAGGAAAACAGGCTTAGATTTTCCTTTTCTGGACTAATTTTTGCCCGTGCTTGATGTGGGAGGAGGGTCTGCATGGGTTTTACTGGAAAAACACAAGGAAGAGATATGAATAAATTTGAACTACTGGGGTTCGAGTACACACCACTGAAATTTTTGATATATGCATGAACTTTTCCAGTGTTAAAATATATTCAGAATAAATTTTGAACGTAAAAAAATGAATTGTCGTTATTCCTATGTGGTCAAAACTTCAGTGATTTTCATTTCATGCTACATTGTTATTTCAAAATTATAATTTTTACAATAGCTGTTTTTCAGTTTTAATTTTCAGTATTTAAAAAATTGGCATACAAAATTCAAAAGCAATATTTTCTGTGTCCTGAGATTCAACTGGCTCATATTGCTGTCTGAAATTCAGCCTTTTAAAATTCATTGTCTGAAATTCGGTGAATAAAAATCAGGGTCACTTTAGGTGAYAGACACAAGCAAATGTTGTCAGAGCGGTTTGATCCAACACCCAGCCAACCCAGTGACCCTTTCTTAGTCACGTGATGTGCCAGTAGGGGGTGCTCACATTGAAGTAAACCCATCAGGGCGATTAGCTGTTATGGAAGCTTTAATGCTTTCATTCTCCTGTAGTATTGGTTTTGGCACAAACAATTTCATACGGCAGCTTACAGCTTAAGTTATAACACTGGTTTATGTAACTCTAAATCCTGTTACATGTAGTGTTGTCATTTTAGTGCTTTTTTCAAACATCAATTTTATTTTGAAAGAAAAAGCCACTTGCGCTAAATCTAGTCTAACCGAAGGTATCCAGGTTTTAGCCTGTACTTAGAAATACAAGTAGCAGGCAGCTTGTGTTAGCCAGTCCAACGTGGCTGGGTCTTTTTTAAGTGAACTGTTGTCTTTCTGTCCACACAGTACTTCAAAAGCTTCAAAATAAAAGTATCAACATATATCAATAACACTAGCATCTTTCTGGAAAACTGATGGTGACTTCCTAGAATAAAATTGTTTTGCATGACAGGTGAATTTTCATTTAGTACTTGCTTTGTGCAGCACTGGCAGGGGATCGGGGGAACTTGCATTGGCTAATAACACTGTCATACATGTGCTACAAATCCCATTTTAAAGGTTTCTCCAGTCTAAATCTGAGTATAGTTAGTGTTAGAAAACTTTATATGTCATGTTGGGTGAGCTCAAAAAGAATGAGATAGGCAGTTTTGTAAATTGTGCAGAAGATCCTAACGGGTGTTGTGGAAATATAAATCGCCACCAAGACAGAAACACGTGGAAAAAAAAGAAGATGCACTTCGTAGATGGTCGTTATAGGAGCCATTTGTAGYTCTGGGTGTTCTGGGTATAGTTTGGGTTCTTATTTTGCTTTTATAGTTCAGTTTGGTTTGGTGGCAGTGTTTGTTTATTTGGATTGACACTTTGACCTATATTTTTGCTCTACCACTGGTGGCGGTGTGGAGGGGAAATCTATATAGGTGAGAAGGAAAGGTGAAGGGTGTAGGGAGGTCACACGGTTTTTACCGCTCTCTGTTTAAATGCTGGTTAACCTCTCATTTTCACATTTTTACAATAATTTTCCATCTATTTTGCAAGCTGCCATAGACCGCCACTCTGGACTTTGTAATATTTAATAATCAAAAATAATATAATAAATGGGAGTATCCCCAAACATATCTCCCAGTCTGGACATTAAACTAATTGGAGTGCGTCAAATGCCTGGATTCCCTCGCACCCAGAAGCGACTAAAAGGTTGGATTTGATAGTCGCTACAGTTGTCGTGATGATTTATTCAGGTTTACAATTGTAAAAATGGTCACAGCGTGAACAGGTATGAGCAGAGAGTCTGATCACGCCGCAACAGCCAGCAAAGTTTCAGGAAGTAACTTGTACAAACAGGCGGAGCAGTGAACAACCAACGAGGAAACAACAAGTCTTGCAATAACTTTACATGAAGAAGGACATCAGTCAGACAGTGGCGTCTCAGAATCATGAGGACAGATAATGACAAATCGTAGCAGTTATCAAAAAGATACAAATTGAAATGTCAAGACAGTTCGAACTTAATAATCAGCAGAGAGGTATAATTATTTTCCAGGACATTCCCCTCTTTTTGATCAATCATTGATCAACTAAATTAAAGAAAAATAATTATAAACTGCCGAAACACAAATTAAAAAAAACCCCAAAAATGTACTAAAATAAGGAAGTAGTACAAATTATCGACGACCGAACTGATACCAGCAATAGAACCAAACCATAAAAAGAAAAATGAAATAAACTTTTAATAAATCAAAAACAAAAAATAAAATCAAAGGAATAAATTGTCAAAAAAATTTAATGGAACTTAAATGAGAACTTTAATTAATGTAAATTTGGAAAAAAAAAACAATCACAATAATTGCATAAATGTCATTAACATCTAATAAACAGACTGATTAAACCAAAACAACAAACAATTACTACGTCTGGTTTTACATATCTAGGCGTATCTAACTAAATTCAACCAACTAGCATCACAAATGAGATTTATAATGATGGTTGGAAAAAGATCCAAAATTCCGTCTGGTTGATTTTAGAAAAATTGCATACTCGTTGCTCTTTGCTTTGCTTTTTGTACTGTAAGAATATAAAATTTCTAAGGACTCGGTGTGTCAACAATCCTAAAGTTGTTAATTTTTTTAAAGCTTGGTTTGCAGTGCAAAAGCTAGAAGGCACACCCTTACTAACTCCTCTGCTCTCCCTGATTCAAGGAAACCCTGATTTTGGACCAGGCATGACAGACACAGATTATAATATTTGGAAACACCAAGGAATTTGAAAAAAAATGTGTGATCTATTTGTAGGATCCCCACTATCCTTGCTGGAATCAATGCAGACTGAATATAACCTTCCTAAAAGTCATATTTTGTTAGGTACCTGCAAGTTTGAGATTTTAAATCTACAAAAACTACATTTACTTCTGATGCTAACTTTTCTTCAACAGAGAAATTACTGTTTAAATGTCCAGCTAGGAAGGTGATTACCTGCCTTTATAATGTGCTGAGTGAGGTTAGTGTTACACTGGCATTTGTTGCTCAAACATGGCAAACTGGAGGAAAAAAAGTGGGATGTCATTTTGTAACCAGGCAAAACAAAAATCTGTTTGTAATCAAGCTAGAGGTTACAGTTTAAAATTATTCACAGAATACAAATCAAGAATCAAGAATCGTTTATTGTCATTCATGTACAACATCAAGATGCAATGCAAAACAAAATTTGCAGTTTTTAACATCCGTCCGGAGAAACACAGATACATGACAGACACGGGGGAACAAATGTCCAGGGCCCTGCACAGCGTAGTGCGCTATCTTGCAGTTTCGAATACACACACACAGGAAGGATGAGTTAAAAAAAGAGCTTTGATCCTGTGTTTAATACAAAAACAGAAAACACATGAGCATTGCACAAAAAAACTACTCTGCGAATAGGAGCAAAGGCAGCTGAGCAGGGAGGCGGGGTGGGGGGAACAAATATGGACGGGGGAAGGGATTGCAGAGTAACCGGTGAAATCAAGGACAAAGTGCCAGGGACCAATCAGAGAGCTCCAGAGTCCAACCAGTTGTTATCAATCGAGCACAGTTCACCAGAGTTCAGTTCTCTGTTCCAACCAACGTGGCCTCGGACTGTGACCAGACACAGGTGGGGGATGCGGGAAGGGAGGGGGGAGAATCAAGGCTTCCACCAACACATATCATCCAGAGAGTTTTATCAGCCTGTGACCAAGGTCACATCTGTGGGGATCCAAATAAGAATAAATTCTTTAGAGCAACAGCAGACTTCTTTTCTCCACTGCTTTAAAGAGTAACTTATCCCAAAATTAACTTTTTTTAGCTGATAAACTGTCTAGAATGTGTCTAAAATGTTATATAGTACTGTTTCTGTGCTAATTTAGATGTTTTTGTGCGTATTTGTTCAAATCTGTAATATTTGGTCTAAAAAATGTCTTTTTGCTGCTCACATGGGTAGAGCAGTGGTACTGCAGGCTAATTTGCATGTTGG
>NW_013953061.1:109509-111153 GCF_001266775.1 Austrofundulus limnaeus
TATATATATAAAATGAAACAATTCTGTTCTAGCTTTACAAAGGGCTTTCTTATACAGTGTGTTAGCAAGCTGTCTCTTCAGGTTCAATACAATTAAAATCAGGTCAACGCTTAGTGGAGCACCATTTTCTTTACAGTGTCTAAGATTCCTGTTTTAAAGAACGTAATTAGGAATTAAACCAAAAAGTTGGCTTTCTCTGATCGATTACTTTCTTTTGCAGATGAGCAATTTTATCAAGAGGGGTTAATATTATAATCAAAGTCATCCAAGTTAATGCTCTCTGTTACATTATTCTGTAGGACAGAGGAAAATAAAAATGGAAGATATTCTTTAAATTTGGCTACAGCGTTCTCTGACAAACATCTAGTGAAATTTACTCTCAGCTAATGTAAACTCAAAGGTCATTTAAAAAATGGCCAGAGAGAACAGGATTGTGAGGATGTATTATTAAGTTTTTTTACTCTCTATACCAAATGTGAGAACCAGATCATGAGTGTGATGAAAAGAACAAGTAGATTTGTGGACATTTTGAGTAAAATCATGTGACTCTGTTACACTACTAAAGGCTAAAGCTATAATTTTCAACATTACATTAAAAATAAAATCTTCCAATATTATAACTTTATCAGTATCTAATTATAAGTCCAGTGACGGGAGTAATGGAGTAAAAATAAACGGCGTTACTTTTTTCAGTAACGGGTACTCTAAATAGTTACTATTTGTTACTATTGTTACAACRCCGTTACCGTTACCGACCACTAAATGGGATACGTTACTTTGTCTTCCACCCTAGCACTCGTAAGCTGTTTACCTTTTCCTTGGTGAGGATAGGAGGGACGGGTGAAACAATCACATAAAGGATGATGATGATTGGCTAAGGTAGAGTAACAAGTAGAGGTAAGCCAATCAGAGGCTGTGTTATTCAGTTCCCTCGCAAACCACATGCTGCAGCTCCAAATCTGAAAAGTTAGCAGAAGTAAGCTGTAGCAATGGCGAGTCTGGAGGGAAAGTTTGAGTTTTCAAAGTGGAAATACAGACACTACTTTACTCTCCTTGAGGTAAAAGGCAAGAACATGCATGTGAAGTGTACATTATGTCCCAGAGCAAAGTGTTTGTCTACATCCGTCAAAAGCACCAGGTGTAGCTAACGTGTGCACTGCTAACAAAGAAGGATGTACCGTCCAATCAGTTAAAGGTGGACTTTTTTGCTCCAGCTTCACAGAAACTTGTGACGCAGACTGAACTAAACAGATTGCAGGTATGCTGTTGAAAACATGCTCCCGTTATCAATAACAGTTGACTCAGACTCATGAGCAGGCGCTAGTCCTCCATGCAGAAAGACATTTTCTAAATACATAGATGTCGAGTACGCTAAAATGAATGCCGAGCTGAAGACTGGATTTGAAGAATTAGAATATGTCTCTACGACATTTGGACTGCACTGCAACTGTTTCTACAGCACACTCCTACCCACACTGGAGACACTGATGTTGAAGACCCTGGACCTGAAAAGTGGTCTTCAAATCCTCGTTGACCTTCCAGACGCAATTGTTACAGTAAGAACTAATATTTATCTTTTAAATACATTTAAAAGGGCAATATCATGTAAAATCAATTTTTTTTGTTTTATATCATGTTATAATG
>NW_013953061.1:112490-114486 GCF_001266775.1 Austrofundulus limnaeus
ATACAATGCAGCCACTCCTTCTAGTGTCCCTGTGGAAAGACTGTTTAGCTTTCCACAAAACAATAGTATGAAAACAATAGTATTTTTTGGAGTGCTGGTTATCCCATTTTTCACTCCAAAGAGGAACAGACTTTCTGACCAGAAGTTTGAAAGGCTTCTAGTTCTAAGATACAGTCACTGGTTTAAGGGGCAAGATGGTCACAGCAAATGACTGGGTTGACTGAGTGGATAATGAATCCATCAATGCATGGATAGTTTAGTAGCTAATGTTGGATTTGTTCAGGCAATTCAGATTTTCAGTACTGTTTTAAAAGTACTTCATATTGCTAAAATGGTTCTTTTGTCTTTAAGAAAATACTTGAAGAACCAGTTGTGTTAGGGTTTGATTTGATTTTACACTACAGAGTTAAAGCACTTATTTCAACTGTTTACTTTTATTTTTAAGAAAATACTTGAACAGTACAGTGTGTACATAGAGCTAAAAACACAATTGTTATATTATTTTGTTAAACTGTATTTTTGTAATGAAGAAAATCTTGAAGTACAATATGTCAACCATTTATGTTTTGTTGAGGTGCAGTAAGTATTAAAAGTTTTGCCTTAAGTACCTGTCTTTGCAATTCTACTTTAAATTCATAGACATATCTAAACTTAAAACCAAACAAACAAACAACACTTGCTTTCCCTGGTAACTAATTACGTCTATAGGGGAGTAATTTAATAGTTACTTTCCCTGGTAAATAATTACTTTTAAAGGGGAGTAATTTAGTTACCAGTTACTGTTTGGGAGAAGTAACTAGTATCTATAATTAATTACTTTTAAAAGTAATGTTCCCAACACTGAATAAGTTATGGGGGCTAAAGCTGTTTGTGTTGGCTGAGTCGAGCAGTGGCTACACTGTGAGTTTCAACATGTACACTGGCAAGACTCACACTGCAAGTGAACATGGGCAGGTATATGATGTGGTCATGAGCCTTATTCAATTGGGGTGTAACGATTCATCTATTACATCGATGCATAAATTTTTTTTTCCTTCAATCCAACTACGTTGATCTGTGCTCAGCAAGTTGGCCTTCCAGACGACATTTATCGATCTAAAATCGTTTTAAAATGTAAATTTATGTCGATACTATGGAATAACTTGAGATTTAAGCACAGCACCTTATATGGGTTCGTTTTTTATGTACTTTTAATGATAGTCATGTTACATTTTATTGGATTCACTCTGCCTGTCCGTGACGTCATCAACTCGCGTTAGCAGAAAAACAAAACAAAATATGGAGGACGGTAGAGAAGAAGCGTTTGACGAGAAAGAAATTATCAAGCCACCGTTGTGGTCCAGTGTGTGGAAACACTTTGGCTTTTGCAAAACAAAAAAAAAGGAGACATTCTAAATAAGTTGCTCGCTGTTTGTAGTTTATGCAAAGGTGAAATAAAATACAACAGCAACACTACAAATCTCTCCAGCCACCTACTAAGGTGCCATGGGATTTCACATGCCAACCATTCAGGCACTTCTTGCGGCATTCCCACCGCAGCAGCAGCGCAAGGTAACGTCAACGTCAGCTCTGCAGAAGCTTCAGGTATTGCCAGCATGTTTGGTCAGAGACTAGGCCAAAATTCAGCTCGAGCAAAAAACATCACAGCAGCTATTGCTAAGTTTATCTGCAAAGACATGCGACCCTACAGTGTGATCAAAAACCCAGGGTTCAGCGAAATGATTCAAACACTGCAGCCACAGTACCAGATACCAAGCCGACCACACTTTTCAGAAAAGGTTGTTCCTGCATTATACGAAAGTGTAAAGAAAGACATGAAGCTGTCCCTCCCTCAAGCTGAACGAGTAGCAATAACAACAGAGGGCTGGACGTCATGCTCTAATCAAGGGTATGTGACAATTACCTCTCATCACATTGGGCCTCATGCAAGAACATGTTCGTATTCTTATCCTAAATTTTTCTTACCTTTGTTCGTACGAAGGGTTCGTACGAACAT
>NW_013953061.1:115106-121067 GCF_001266775.1 Austrofundulus limnaeus
GGACAATTTATATTGTTCGTCTAAATTATTACATTTAAAATTATAACTAATTCAAGCAGAATAGCCTATTGTCAACATAATTATGGAGTGTAATTTATTTTCAACTCAATATGTCTTCAAACTAATGAAATATAAAATTATTAGTGAAGAAAATCTGTCTGGATAACAGCAGACTGACTGCTCATAAAATATACAGTACAACAGGTCTGGACCACTCGTGATTTTGTTCGTATCTGAAGAAAATCTTAGAATAAACTGGTGAATGCCACAAATTCTCCTAAATCACTCGTACGCACAACTTATGGTAAATGGTAAATGGACTGTACTTATATAGCGCCTTTCTATCCATCAGGGACACTCAAAGCACTTTACACTGCAGACATTCACCCATTCACACTCACATTCACACACTGATGATGGCAAATCAATTGTAGCCACAGCTGCCCTGGGGCACACTGACAGAGGCGAGGCTGCCATACACAGGCGCCACCAGACCCTCTGACCACCATCAGTAGGCAAGGTGGGTAAGGTGTCTTGCCCAAGGACACAACGACTGAGTCGACTGGACGGGAATCGAACTGGCAACCTTCCGGTTCCAGGTCGACTCCCCTAACCACTCTACCACAGCCGCCCCAAACATGAACAATGTATGAACAATGAAACATGTTATGAACAAATCTGTGCGTATGAACGGTTCTTGCATGAGGCCCATTGATCCTGAGTCGAAAATGAAGACATTTGTTCTGCAAACCAGAGTTTTAAATGAAGCCCACACTGGTAAAAATATTGGTGGGTTACTACGTGAAGCCTGCACRGAGTGGAATATCTCATACAACAATCCCTCCATTGTCACAGATAATGCCAGGAACATGGTTGTGGCCGGTGCAGAAGCCCAATTCAGTCCACACATTACCTGCTTCGCACATACACTCAACCTTGCCTCCCAGAAGGGTTTGGGGGTGGACCGTGCTGGTTGTTAGGGAAAGTGCGAAAAATTGTTGGATATTTTCACCGTAGCCCTATTGCTTTTCATGTCCTACAGGAAAAACAAAATCTGATGGATTTACTAAAACATAAACTGATCCAAGATAATCACCAGATGGAACAGTTAATTTTAAATGCTTGAACGTTTTTTGGAACAACATCCAGCTATAATGGCAACTCTGATGTCCAAGGATCTGCGAGACGAGGTCACAGATGTAGGTATACTGAGTGTACCATTGCCAACATGGAGGACATTGTTCAGTTGATGGGTCCTGTCAAAATGGCAACCACTGTGATGTGTGAAGAAGACTAGCCAACTCTCTGTAATTGCTCCTCTTCAAGCAAAACTACTGAGACACCTACAGCCACGCAAAGACGACTCAACCATGGTTGTAGAGATTAAGATGGAGATGACTGATGACCTGTCCACACACTACACTGGCGTCTAAGATGCTCTCAATATAGGTAATTAATTTGTACTCTTGTTCCAAATTAACCTTGGTTACTATTTAAATGCCACACATTTAAATTTAAAATTTAAACTGGAGTTTAGTTTTTTAATATGGAAAAGTAAACAAAATATCTGCAATTGGTTCTTAGTTCATGGTGATTTATTTATCTAAAGTTTAATCTACTGATTATTTTGTTTGTGAGGAGATGGTTATCACTTGCAATGTGAGGTCATCTTAATTTTAATGCAAAGCAATATTCTTGCTCCTAAAACAGCATCAACGTTGGACCCACGATTTAAAGAAATGCCCTACCTGGAAAAAGAGGACAAAGAACAGGTTTACACCAAACTGCTCCTTGAGGCTGAAGAGTCCTTCCAGGTAACTCAGCTCTGCTCTTTCATTTGTCCTCTTTCAACTCTCATCTGTTTTTTACAGTACTCTAATTTTCTCTGCGCATTTCTACAGAGCAGAAATGTTTACAGTTCACACCTTCTTACTCATAGATGCAAGCAATGGGAAATGAGGAAGGAGACGAGGGAGGTTCAAGCACAAATATGCCAGGATTCAAAGAAGAGACCACAGGTGTGTTTCATGTGTAGTACCAACAAAGCATTGTTGTTCTGTATTAAAAAGAAATGAGAAATGTGACTATATTTTGAAATTAATTTCTTGTAGCTTCAAATGAATCCACTCCTTGTAAGAAGAAAGCCTTACATGCCCTGTATCGCAATTCCTTCAACCAAAAAGAAAAAAATCTACACGTGAGACAGCCAGAGCCAGGGGTGCCGTATAGGGAAGAAGGGGTTATCTGTGGAATGAAAGTGGGCGTGTCACAAGAGTGGGCGTGTCAAAAGCATAAACACTGCGGGCTACGAGGCCTGCATGACGGTATCCTTAGACCCTGCTTGATCTCTTTACAGCCTGACCCTGACCCCAACACTAAGGTTAACCAGGAGAAATGTGACCGAAGCAGGGTTCTCCAGAAAAAGTGGTGCTGTACAGTAACGCCCCTTTTGTTTTGTCCAATCAGGTGGTGCCGTATGGTGTCGCCCCTTTTTTGCTTGTCCAGTCAGGTGTGTCCCTTTAAAAAAAGTCTGTCAAATCAGGTGTGTTGCTTTAGAATCACCTTTTGTTGTGACACACCCGCTCATCCACACTTGTCCGCAGAGATCTCTACTTGTACATGATGGTATCCTTAGATCCTGCTTGATCTCTTTACAGCCTGACCCTGACCCCAACACTAAGGATAACCAGGAGAAATGTGACCCGAGTAGGGTTCTTCACAAAAAGTGGTGCCGTACAGTAACTCCCCTTTTGTTCTTGTCCAATGAGGTGGTGCCATACGGTATCGCCCCATTTTTGCTTGTCCAGTCAGGTGTGTCTCTTTAACAAAGTCCGTCAAATCAGGTGTGTCGCTTTAGAATCGCCTTTCCTTGTGACGCCCAGTCRTCCGCAGAGACCCCTACTTGGTATGGGGTGGAAAGTTGGGACAATTCCAAGGGCCCTTGACTGATAGGGGCCCTCACAAAAAAATTAAAAAATTAAAGACAAAATTGTTGGGGCCCCTGTCTATGACAACATTAATGAAATCTTTGTTTATTCTTGTTTTTAGTAGTAAAAGTTAAATGTTACCACTCCCAGACCAAAAGGAAAACAACAATTTTTACTCTGAACACCCCTCTGTATCTGCATAAAATGGTTTGTTCCTGCAGAAGGCATTTAACAGCATTCAGTAAAATCAGGGAATAACAGAGTAACCATGCTGTCTAGAACAATAATAAAATGATCATAAAAGAGGACATTAAAAGATTCCAGTTTAGTGCTATTGTTTAGACAGGATCATGACTGTTAAATGGCATCTATAATTACAGATTTTATTATTCCCATCATTATTTGTGAACTAACTTATTTTTTTTCCGAACCACCGTTAAACGCACCATAAGCATGCACATGCTGATGCTGCATCTGAATCAACGAGAGAGGAGACCTGCTGAGCAGAGCAGCAGTGTGTCAGAAACCAGCGAAACAATAGTAAAAAAAACTTTGTAATTTTTTCCAAACAAACCTTTAATGTTGACTAATTCTGTTGGAGGCAGATAATGTTAGCCAAATGATCCAAATATACCATGTTGAAAAATATATATTTTTGTGTTGACAAGCCTGAGTGGTCTGTTGACTGACCGTTGTATTTGTTCAAATAATTGTTATGGGCAGGTTACAATATAAAAAATTGTTTGTCATAATGTCTTATGATTATTTGACAGGAGTTTTACTTTTAAAATGTAAGTTTATTTAATTTAGTTATAATGAAAATACAATAAAAAATAAACCAAGGTTTAGAATAATTATCATTTTGATCGGTAATGTCTGACTGGGCCTAGTGTGACTTTATGTTCAACAAATTGGGCTCCGAGGTCAAAAAGGTTAAGAACCCCTGATCTAAGTTACTGTTCTCTGTGACATTATTCTGTAAGACAGAGGAAAATAAAGATGGAAGAGATTTTTTAAATTTAGCTACAGCATTCTCTGATAAACATCTACTATAATTAAATTTACTCTCAGTAGCTATAAAGTCAGCYAATGTAAACTCAAAGGTTATTAAAAATGGTCAGAGAGAACAGGATTGTGAGGATGTATTATTAAGTTCTTACTCTTTATACCATACGTTAGAACCAGATCAAGAGTGTGATGAAGGGAGTGAGGTCTGTGGACATTTTGATTAAAACCAATCGACTATCAAATTACTAAAAGCTATATTTAAGCTATCATTTTCACTATCAGCATGAATATTAAAATCTCCCATTATTATAATTTTATCAGTTTTTAATAATAAATCAGTCAGAAAATCTGAAAACTGATAAAAACTGTGAATAAGGGCCTGGAGGGCGATAAATAACAAGTAGTAGAAGTTTTTCTGATTTCCATTTTGGATGAGAAAGACTGAGGGACAAAGACTCAAACGAACTATAACTAATAATTGATTTAGCATTAATTAATAGTTCTGACTTATAAAATGCAGCTACTCCTCCACTAGGGCATAACTTTGTGAAAGACTGGTGTGGACGTGTCCCCACCAACTTTGGTCGGACAGGGACAGTCCCCACCAATATTTGCACGTCTTTTTTCCTTTGCGTGCATCTACATTTCCCGACAGTAACTAGCGCGGCAGCAATTGCTGTGTCTACCTTTTTCCGGGGATAAATAAATAAATGAGTAAATAAATAAATAAATAAATAAATAAATAAATTAGATAGACCTTTATTGTCATTGTACAGAGCACAATAAAATTACATTTCAGAACACCCATTCAGAAGAAGACAGAACAGAACAAACATGGGAGAACAGGAGCCCTGGTTCATGCAGCCACATACCCCAGCACAGAGCAAGGATCATCTTCATGAAGACATCATGAGTAGGCACTACCCTTGACAGAAAAACTAAAAACCACACAAGGGAAGATGAGAGAAAAAAAAAMCATCATATTATATCAACACTGTGACACACTATGCCTTGCTAGCCTATGCTGCGCCTGCTTCCTCCCTTCTATGGCAAGCTGCTTCTCATCTCTCGTGCTGCTGCGAGCTTGCGACATCTTCCCCCTTACCCCCTCCTTTCCTTTTCTCTGAAGCGCAGACACACACCCACACACACACACGCACGGGGGGTGGGGGTAGCTCCCCTCTTCAAACAACGTAGTGGTCAGAACTACTGGAGCAGGTAATGGTCTGACAACGACCAGCTCTTGAAAAACCTTTAATCTTTACAAAGGACCAAAAATAAGTCAAAATGTAGAACAGCACAGTTATTGTTCTTATGAAAAGTTAGCTTGCTGCTAGTTATCTATCAGCTAACGTTAGAAATCACTTAGTGATGACATCATCTATTATTAAGGTTTTTTTAATTAGTTAAACTGTATTTTAATGCTAAGATTGAGTCCAGGTCCACTCTGATATAAATTGATTCCCTGTTATAATTTACATTCATAAAGTCACTGATTATTTCTCTAATTTAATCTGCTAGTTTCGTGATACATAATACTTAATCTATCTGTTTATACAGGAGCTGGATACAGACAGTCAGAGGCAGCAGAGGACAGAGTGTCTCAGGTAGGACAGAGTGTCTCAGGTAGGACAGGGTGTCTCAGGTAGGACAGAGTGTCTCAGGTAGGACAGAGTGTCTCAGGTAGGACAGGGTGTCTCAGGTAGGACAGAATGTCTCAGGTAGGACAGAGTGTCTCAGGTAGAACAGAGTGTCTCAGGTAGGACAGGGTGTCTCAGGTAGGACAGAATGTCTCAGGTAGGACAGAATGTCTCAGGTAGAACAGAGTGTCTCAGGTAGGACAGGGTGTCTCAGGTGGGACAGAGTGTCTCAGATGGGACAGAGTGTCTCAGGTAGAACAGAGTGTCTCAGGTAGGACAGGGTGTCTCAGGTAGGACAGAGTGTCTCAGGTAGAACAGAGTGTCTCAGGTAGGACAGGGTGTCTCAGGTAGGACAGAATGTCTCAGGTAGGACAGAATGTCTCAGG
>NW_013953061.1:123064-124367 GCF_001266775.1 Austrofundulus limnaeus
CCAGATTATTCTATAGTCTTTTACAGCAGCCAGCTCACTTTGTTATACCAGGACAGCTGAAAGGACCTCTTATTTCCCCACTGTGGGATCAATAAAAAGTTTTTTTTATCTTACTTTCCCCCACCTTTTGCACCAAATTAATCTGAGGAGCTGATCAGCCCTGCTGTTTAACTCTAAGTTTTTCTTCGTAAGGAAGACTATCAAATGGCTTCTCCAAAATCCGGTCCACAACATTCAAACTTTCTGCCATGTGTGCAGCTTGTTACTGGCGCGAGGCTAGAGTGAAGTGTGTCCGCCTGTGAGTGCTTTGTGACGGTGGAGGGGCTCAGCAGCACCTGCTGGACAGAAACTGTGATAGAMGTCAGAAAGAGTGATAGAAGTCTGTCTCCAAACACAAGCAGCTGCAAAACACGACTAGCAACAAATCAAGCTTCTATTTCTAGAAGCTCGATTTGTCGCTAGTCATTTTCAACAAAGAAAATGCTGCTAAAAGGATTAATAAAGTCTCCGATTCAACTCTGAACAGAAACGAAAGTAAAAACTGCTCCCATGCGTGTTTACACCAAAGAGATCGCTGATTCGCTAATTTCGCTGTCAATCAAAAAGGGATTCAGCCTCCGATCGATCATCCAATCATCATGCAGAATCTGAGCGTCCAACCCAGCCCCCTGCCCCATAGATCCCCAGAGACGCTCAGCGTCCAATGGGCGGGACAAAGCCCAGGATTTATCCAATGACTCGTCTCGTTTTACTGCACTCTTTGCATCGCTAATGAGCTCTGTAGACACTCAGCGTCCGACTGTTAAAAGCACCGTGAAGCTGCGGGAATGAGTGAAATGGGGAAAGCCGCGTCGTTAGCAGTGATAAGAAGCTGATTCTGAACAAAAGTTGAGCTCGATGTAGTGCATATTTAGTCAAAGGCATGTACACACAACAGTATATAGAGGTCCTTCTAAAAAAATTAGCATATTGTGATGAAGTTCATTATTTTCTGTAATGTACTGATAAACATTAAACTTTCATATATTTTAGATTCATTGCACACCAACTGAAGTAGTTCAAACCTTTATTGTTTTAATATTGATTTTAGCAAAAAAGTAAAAATCAAAAATCCCTACCTCAAAAAATTAGCATTTCATGAAAAGGTTCTCTAAACGGCTTATTAAGACTTATACCCCACCCCCCGGGCGCAACTGCAGTTCTGAAATAGACATTGTAAAATGTTTTCAAAATACAGTGGATAAAATAAGTATTGAACACGTCACCATTTTTCTCAGTAAATATATTACTAGAGGTGCTAATG